>NW_006797892.1:1423297-1438891 GCF_000442215.2 Lipotes vexillifer | reverse complement strand
GGGGGGGGGGGGGGGGGGGGACCCCAAATGTACACATGTAGAGGTACTGAACTGGGGAGCCAGACAAATCTGGAATATCTGTTCTACCATTTACTGACCTGGTCTATTTTAGCCAAATAAGCCTTCTTCATCAATAAAATGGCAATAATCCAGGGGAAGTATTAGTTTTAAATGAGACCCTCCTCAGCAGGTGCTGACGTGGACGGAAACACTGAAAGAACCGCTCTAAAGGTACATCACCCTCAGGCCCCACTCCAAGACTCAGTTGTTCAGTGTGAAGAGCTGACTTTGCAGCACTAAGATACACCCGGCTCTGTTCTCCATTCTCCTCACCCTCCTCATACTGCAGTCACCTGGGGATCTATAAGCCTCAACTCTTTGGAAAGGTTCTCTGACCCCACTGTGTTGACTTAGCAGACGTCTGAATCCCTGTGTTAAGCTCAGAACACATCTATGCCAGGTTCTGTTAAAGCCAGAAGCTCCAAGACATAGTCCCTGCACCACTGTAGCCCCAGTCTATGGGAAGGGATAGCTATGGAAGCAAAGCAAAAGGGGAGAGCAGACACCCAGCTCAGGGAAGGTTGGAGAAAATGGGGAGAACTGAAGGAAAGCTTTGTCACAGATGTTCTATCAGTCTGAAGGGATGAACAGGCAGAAGGAAAAGCTTACAAAAGAGCATGAAGGTATTCAAAAGATTACACAGTATAGCTAAGATATCTGACCCAAGGTCAGATCAAACCACAAGGGTCTTACAATGTTGTGCTCAGTTCAGACTTCACCCTAGAGGACACAGCGATACAAAGGTTATTTTTCAGTGAAGCAACAAGATCAAAAAGATCACTCCAGTGCTCCCAGGAAAGAGGGACTGGTGAATGGGTCAACTCAGGACTGGGAAGCAAGAGCAGGAAGGAGATTATTCCAAGCACCCAGAACTCACCTCCTCCAGAATAGCCTTCTCTGAACCCATGGCCAGGCCGCACTGTGAAATGTCCTTTTCTGACCCCAGAACACCTTACATATGACATCAAAATAAATTATCCAAGTATACATTGGCCTCAACAGAAAAGGAAGCACCCTATTCAACCATATATTCTCTAGAAACTGCACAGAATCTGCCACATATGCATCTGCTGAGTGGCAAGGTGAAGAAAAGACCTGTTTTTGCTGTTGCTGAGGCTAGATGAGCCCGCTCTGAACGCCTGCAGGACACCCTGATGGAGATGTCCACCAGGGGACAATGAGGCATATGTCTTTAGCAGTCAGGAGAGAGGGTCTAAACTATAAGGACCAATTTTGGAAATTAAGACTGAAATGGCCCTTTAAGGGATTGCAGGAGAAGGTGGCTAAGGGCTAAATCCTGGGGAATGTAACCTAAGTCACTGAAAGGTCAGAGGTCAAAGTAGCCTAAAGAGAAGACAATAAAAGTCTCTAGAAGAGAAAGGATGACTAAGAGAGGAATAATCAGAAAGGCAGGCAGGGAACCACAAAATGGTCCAGATGATTTTTGGTCTATCTGAAATTTGTTTACATAAAAACAAGGTGCCAGCTATTAATCCAGTTCTCAGTAAATTTTTGATGTTATTTTAAGACAAGGATGAATAAGGAAAGGGCAGAAATCAATTTAGCACATGCATATGCACTTCTTTGACTTCTCTGTTGAGTTTAGCAACCAGATAAGGAGATATCATCTTACACAGAAAATAAACGTATGTTGCAAACAAGTGCCAAAATAAAGCACTGGATTATATTCCTTAAACCTCCATAACCATTAGTTGACAGTTTTGATCGAAACTGTTTGATAATCATTAATTGATGTACTTTTAATTGCAATACTTAAATCTAAGGCTCATGAGGGTACTGATCAAAGGATCTTATCATCAAACCCTCACTGCCTACATGAAAAACTCTACAATTATCTTATATCTTGGCCATCTGTCTTCATATAAAGAACATATAGCACATATGGGTGGCATCTGTTGCAAGTGAGCCGATAAAGAAAAAAAGAAAAAATTACAGGGGTAACTGTCCTCTCTTTTTTTGTTTTTTGCTGTACGCGGGCCTCTCCCGTTGTGGAGCACAGGCTCCCGACGCACAGGCTCAGCGGCCATGGCTCACGGGCCCAGCCGCTCTGCGGCATGTGGGATCCTCCCGGACCGGGGCACGAACCCGTGTCCCCTGCATCGGCAGGCGGACTCTCAACCACTGCGCCACCAAGGAAGCCCTGTCCTCTCTTTTAAGGACATGAGGTTGCTTATGGATAAGAATAAATCAATATGACTCCTACACTAATGTTTGCTTTGATTATAAATTTAAGTCAGCCTCAGTATACCAATTCTTTTCCTGTCTCCCCCTGGCACCCCAAAACTTCATGAATTTAGACTCTCCCTCCAACGTAGAACCCCAAGAACTTCAATTTGACCTCACATTTCATAGATCTGGCTAAGCAAATTCTATGCAAAACCAAATTCTGACCAGTATGTACCCTAATTAAGATGAATTTCCAAATATATTTTAAAAGATCTAAACAGTTTTGACTTCAATTTACAGCTATTCAATAAATCAGATCATGAGGACACCTGGTTACAAAGTTAGTCATTAATCTGCTTTACAATTTAGTTAACAATGCCCTATTAGAAATCATTCAAATTACTAAAAATACTCAAGTCAGACTAGCATTCCCAGCACAGCTATGTCCTCTAAAACCAATATAACACAAAACTCAGTATGTAATGTTTCTGTGTACTCTTTTCAAGGGGCCCTATTACTGCATAGCAACTTCACGTTTTTTTAACTACATGAATTCAGTTTATAAACCCTAGGAATCCATTGTATTCTGGATTGGCACTACTTCGTAAGTTTATTGAAGGGAAAGGTTATTTTTCTATAGTTTTATAATTAAACTTTTTTAAACCCTCACAATTTAAACATAAGTCAAAATTATAAATAGTACCTTCCTAAATCTACATCACCACTAAAACTCCCAAAGTTCAGTAAAATAATAAATCACAAGTTGAATAAACTCAATTTAAGAAAATGTAATGGGATGTGGAGAATATAGTAGTAGTTGCAGGGGGGAGGGCTGCTAGCTTGCCCTCTTTACAATGTGTACAACTGCATTAAGATTTTATAACAAGAGTGGCATTTATGTTTCTTAAAACTACCTTCTATAGTAGAGTATAATACAGAAAAAAAGACACTTCAACAAGAGAAATATGGAATGAATCATAAATCCACTTGATGACAAAGGAAATCAAAATGCTTAAGGAAAACACAACTACATCAAATACTACCATGCACTAAAATTAATCTGACAAACTATGTACACTTAGAGTAATTTTTTTCAAATAATGGTAAAAGATGTGAAACTAATTCAGTAGGAACAGATCAATTTCTATTTTGCCTGAGTTTCAAACTTTCTGACAGCATCAACTATTCCACTATATTAGAAACAGCAAGCAGTCTTACGTACTGCATCCATACATCATGGACTTTCTTGCAATAAAATGTTTTTGTGTTCTTAACTTATCGTAAACAAACTCACAATCAGGAGGGGAAAAAAAACAACACTTTTTCCAACTCCCATGTTCTGAATGGGGTTTTAGATAAAGAATCAACGTTTGCCAAAGAGAACAAGAATCTCTGTAAGCATTAAAGCTTCGATGATATAGAAGCCCTTTGTATACATCCCAGTTTTTATCACCAGGTTATTTTATTTTAGATGACCTACACTATGGCTCAGAAATATGTTAACTTTTAACAGGACTCATGACCTAACTCACTAATTACTTCTATCTGTTTAGTCACTTGTACAATCCATGTTTTCATCTTGGCTTCAACCTAGTCTTATTATCTTGTTGTTTTATTTTTACAGCAGTATTGAATGTCCTATAAGTACCTCTCCCAGTTCTATCTGGAAGCCTGTATTAGAGAACAAGCAACAACAAACTTACTGACTACATACCCCAGGCTTCTCCAATAATACTTAAACCCCTCAGCCAAGAATGTCTTTTTATGACAGGTCTGGCCTGGGGAGATGGTGATGGACCTGTTCTCTAACAGTCCTATCAAAGCAAGGCCCTAAGGGACAACAGACATAAGGAAAGTCAATTTAATTATTCTTACATCTGTCCACTCCCTCTTGGGTCATCAACGCTCAGGTTCTACAAGCACACTCAATAACCTAAGGTGTCAAAGGGAGTTCCCATGAGAACTAGCCCAACAGTTATCTGCCTTACTTGCCCGTAACTGGCTAGGCTCTCCAGGTAATTATAAATGCAATAGTATTCTTAAGACACAAGAACTTCCTCTTTGACTCAGAAGAGTTAAGGAAACATGTACAATATAAGTGTATAAAGCAATAAATTCTAATCAGTGTTGCAAAAAATGCTGTTATTGTATCACCAATCAGCTCAAACTAACTTTCTAGAAACATTTTTTTAGGATAGGCTGGCTAACATTCAAAAATTGCCCATATAAGTTCTTAGCTTACATTCTATTTAAACATTTCTAGAGCAAGTAGTAACTAGAATAGACAAAAAACAGACAATATATCTGGACCTAAACCTAAATGTGAAATTGGGTCCACAGGCACACTCTTAACCATTTTTCCAAAGAAATATGTTTAAACGGCTTTACCATGCAGAGCTATGGCTTCCCGGAAGGGTTGCAAATCAGTCTCTACAGATGAGCTAGTTTCCGTTGAAGTAGCTCGGTTAGGGGACACTACAGTCAGTCTTGGGGGAGCTCTAGAGTTTCGCGGTGGAGGAACTTTTCCACACAGGAAGCTGATCAAATCTTCTCTACGAATAGTTCTTCTGCGCTTTTTAACCCAAGCCAACACATCCTTATTGCGTCGCTGATAGCCAATCTGAATTCCAATATCAAAACTTCGCTGATGGGTATCCACGCTTTCTGTTAGGAAAAAAGAAGAAGAAGATACACGATGATCAGTAGAGCCAAGCTGCATTCTCTCCTAAAGAAAACCACGGTTTTACAAGTTCACCAAAATGAATATCATTAAGTACAGGGCTCTTTAAGTCTATCAGTAATCAAACTGAACTTCATTCATGTCTAAAATGTCATACCTGACACCTAATCATAGTGTTCTCAATTCAGTAAACACATCACATAAACCTAGAGTTTCTGCCTTGTTCTTTAAAAAAAAAACTCAATAGATAAAAACAAAAACTACTTATTGTTAACCGAATTACCACTTTAATAATGCTATTTCCTTAAAAAAGCTTAATCTAATCAAGCTAGTTTATTTAGTAATGCTAACAATAAGTGAACTGGGCTTCCCTGGTGGCGCAGTGGTTGAGGGTCCGCCTGCCAATGCAGGGGACACGGGTTCATGCCTTAGTCCGGGAGGATCCCACATGCCACGGAGCGGCTGGGCCCATGAGCCACGGCCGCTGAGCCTGGGCGTCTGGAGCCTGTGCTCCGCAACAGGAGAGGCCACAACAGTGAGAGGCCCGCGTACCGCAAAAAAAAAAAAAATTTCTTAAACAGGTGAATTATTAAATGCTTATTGGTACTATACCCAGCTTCCCCTGAGAAAAAAGGTACACGAATACCTTGAGAGCAGTACTACTGTCCCCTCATTGCAACTGACCAAACAGACACTGAGTAACTCTACCACAGTATTCAAGAGCTGGAATTGTTGTTCCAGAGTCTGTGGTTCTTAACCACTAAGCTTTGAGAAAAGAAGGAATTCTCAGGAGTTCTAAACAGGAGCGTTCACATCATTCACCAGATGACTATACACCGCAACAAATCACTCAGGCGGTGCCCACCTTGCATGTACCATGTCATTTCGGAGGTGTACTCCTACTGACAGGTTCAGCACCAAGAACTGGAAACACACTAAAAGGAGTAGCAAACATTTTAGAAATAAGGGAAAATTAATTCTGATTGATTGCTCAACAAAGCCAAACAGCACTGTGGAAACAAGAAGCTTTATTCATTTCCCAGGAACGTTTTCAATCTGCTTCCAGTTCCCAACAGTTTTCTGTAACTTATAACCACTTCCAAAAGACCCTGTCTTAAAATCTCAGACTGGTCTCCTATTCTCCCTGTAGATACTGCCCGCCCCCTGGACATACTGAACCCAGATTTTCAATAAAATGATGCCTGCCCCTTTAGTGGCTTTACACAGTTGAAAACAATATCAATACTTGGAAACTTAAGCCACTGCAATTTATTTTTAGTTGAGCTGCTGTGCTAGCAGGAAAATCACCAATATATCTTCATTCCTCTTACTTTTCCTGACCTGGATTTTAATTCTGTCTGCGACATCTAAAGTAGATGCTGAAAGGATAAGCAAACCAGTGAATGAAGACCTGTGTCCCAGAAAGACAATAATCCAGACATCACAGAGGCTCCCAAGCTGCATGAATTTGCATTATTAAAAAAGATGGCAAGAGGGCAGCACAAACAGAACTTTATAACAAGGCCTATTCCTTAGATGACCAGTTCTTATTGCTAAAAAGTTAAAAAGAAAAATGAAAGAAGTTACCCACAGGAGTACTCTTTAAATATTAAACTCCATCACAACTTTCTAATTTTACAAATATAAAAAAAGCTACTCATGGGACTTTCCTGGTGGCACAGTGGTTAATAAGACTCCGCCTTCCAATGCAGGAGGCCCGGGTTTGATCCCTGATCAGGGAACTAGATCCCACGTGCATGCCTCAACTAACAGTTCGCATGCCACAGCTAAGGAGCCCGCCTGCCACAACTAAGACCCGGTGCAACCAAAATAAATAAATAAATAAATAATAAACGCGTCTGAAAGAAAAAGCTACTCGTGAATGAAGTAATTTCTCCAGTGTCTCACTACTAGAATGCCCAAGTTACAATGGGAATCAATGTGTTCTGATTTCTCATTTCATCATAAACAAAACAAGCACGAATCCCATTTCAAAGGTAAATAGCATTTAAGAGGCTAATACAGCGCTTTCCCATCTCTTAGTCTTAAAGACTTAGATGAAGCCAACCTTAAAGGATGCATAATCTCTAAGATGACCTCGTAAAGTTGTATGTAGACCTTAAGTGATTCTAAAAGAGCTGGAAGTATTTTAAGAGAAATCAAATCATTGAGTAAACTAAGCCCATCCCATGTGACCACAGAAAGGAGGATAACCGTCCACTGTTACGGATCTACAAGCAACTAGGTTTCTACAAAGCTCCCCTACCGAAGAGAGCTGTTAAAATCAAGCTCTTAACCAGAGAAGTTTGTTTCCAAAAACAATGACTCAGGGAATTTTATTTTTCGAGAACCAAATGGAGGCAGGTCCAGAATTGGAAGTATAGAGGGACAAAAAGTTGAAAGGGGTACAAGAAACAAGTTCGAAGCAAGCATGGATAGTGCAAAGTAAGATGAAGCAGGCATGTAAATGTACACCTAGCAAACCAGACAGCAAATAAGAAAAGCTGAACTTGATACAAAACTCAAGAGCCAAAGGGAAGGAACCAGATGAGGCAGTTTAAAAAAAAAAAAAAAAAAGACAAAAATCCTGACAATCCTGGAAGGAAAGAGCTTTGATTTGTTTTGATTGAGGACACAAGGAAAGCCCAGAAGTCAGATCGGCAACAGGCTGATGCTTTAATCACAGAGTTGAACAAAGTTGGAAAACTCAATATTCTTACTTTTGAAGGAAGGCGGTTATATAAGTAGTTGTGAACCTCTTTTAAAATGTATGCAACTGACCAATCATTTCACCTCAAAAATTCTGCCCAAGTCTCAACAACACAACCAACCAAGAACACGCTTAAAATAAATTATTTTGTAAACAGACTTTTACAGACTAAGAAGTACAGGAGGAGAAAAGCAGATTTAACATTTAAGGTCTTCGGGTACATACATGCTTTTGCACTGGGCATAATTTGGGCATAATTTGGTCTTATACCATTAACATATCCTGAAAGCCAAATCCAATTACTTTACCACCCAGATTAATCCAATCTCAGTTATTTCCTTAAACAGAGAATCTCATACTGACACTAAAACATAGTTTAAAATATAGTTCTTAAAAAAAAATATATATATATATAGTTCTTATGTTTGAGAACTTTAAAAGAGTTACTTGGTTGAAAATTAAACCCTCCTATCACATCTTGCACTAAGTAGAAGAGATCTAAATGCTTACTGGAGAATCTTAGGAATGACCGGACTAGATTTTAATCACTGGTTAATTTACTGTCCAGTAAAATAATAAACGTACACACAAAGATGGCCTCCAGAAGGCTCTCAGCCAAAGACTGCTTTGAATACTCCTGAACCTTCCAATTAGACACCTAAATTCTAGAAATGCAGAGCAAAGAAAACTGTGGGGACAGTCTTGTGTCCAACACTTTTACTGATGCCAAAGCCACTGTGGAAAACGGCCATGATCTCGAAGGTTAGGCAAAGCCCAAGGGCATCAAAATGTCAATCTAACCTTTAATCACAACACATTCATTTCCTTATTCAAGAACAAACTGATTCATACAACTCACAGTAGACATCTTTGTTTCATATTTTTTTTAAATTGTTTTTATACAAATAGCTGAAATTGAATTCAAGGGATTTTTATTAGTCTCATTTTCCCACTGTTGGCAAGGGGCAGTAGGCAAAGAATCATATTGATTTCTGAAATGAAGATCAAATGCAGAACTTTCTTACATGAAACATAAACACAATCAGATTTCACTATCTATAGTTTTTTTGAAACTAACCTTATGTGAGTTAGCCAAAGCAGATATCTCAATTTCATAAACAAGGAAATGGAACTGAGGCTCAAAGGGCCTTGCCCTAAAAAGTTACTAAATAGCAGAAGTTCCTTCTACAATGGATTTCTTCCTCAACAATAGAGAAGTCATCTCCCATTCTCCTTAGAGGATCTACAAACCAGAAAAATCACACTGCTAGATCAGGGTACATTTCCAAGGAATACTAGTAACTACAAAACATTTAAACTTAGAACTCAATCTGCACTAACCAACTAGTCTGCTGTAGGAAAAAATATGTATTTTAACTGTTTCATTAGAAACAAATATCTAGGGACTTCCCTGGTGGCGCAGTGCTTAAGAACAGGCCTGCCAATGCAGGAGACACGGGTTCGAGCCCTGGTCCGGGAAAATCCCACATGTCGCAGAGCAGCTAAGCCCGTCCGCCACAACTACTGAGCCCACATGCCACAACTACTGAAGCCCGCGCGCCTAGAGCCTGTGCTCTGCAACGAGAAGCCACCACAGCGAGAAGCCCACGCACCGCAACGAAGAGTAGCCCCCGCTCGCTGCAACCAGAGAAAGCCTGCACACAGCAACAAAGACCCAACGCAGCCAAAAAATAAATAATAATAAATTTTTAAAAAAGGAAAAGATATGAGTCATGACCAAAATAAAACTGCTTTTCAATTGTTTTGTTTTTTTAAATATTTACTTATTTATTTATATTTTATTTGGCCGTGTCAGATCTTAGTTGAGGCACGTGGGATCTTCATTGCCGCATGCAGGATCTTTAGTTGCAGCATGCTAACTCTTAGTTGCTGCAGGTGGGATCTAATTCCCTGACCAGGGATTGAACCGGGACCCCCTGCATTGGGAGTGCAGAGTCTTAGCCACTGGACCACCAGGGAAGCTCGTTTTTCAATTGATTTAAGGAAATAATTTCTAAGTTCCCTAACAAAGTGGTATCCAAAGATAAACACGAGCTTCTAGGTAACTTACATACTGACTTAAATCTTCACCTAGCACATACAAACAGCAGGAACCAGGGAAGGATCAGAGTGGCCACAGTTCCCTACCATCCAGTCCTCGTCCTCCCTTTCCTAAAGGTACTCCCAAGTTTTTGTTTGGATAGCTCTGAAGAAAAGCTTCTTCCACATTTGCTGAAGTGGTGAAACTTGTGGTATAGTCCCAAACAAATCTGCATAACCCCAAAACTGTGGCTATGATACTGGTTCTGAATAACCATGTGACTCAATTCTGGCCCAGAGACAGAAGTCATTTACTGGTAGCTCCTGGGAAAGAAGCTTCTGGGCTCTTCTAACCTTCTGTGAGTGACCCTAAGATGTGAGGAGTGAGCTGCCAACACTGAAACTAGCCTAATGACAAAGCTGGTATGCGCAGGCCCACACATGGACTACAGAGAGCTGCAGAGCAGGGAGGCCTGAGCCACGGGATTCAATCAATCCCACCTTCAGGCTTCAAGGCAGAGAGCAGCCAATCCATGTCCAGCCTGACTTGTCTTTTCTGCTATTTGCAGCCAAAACATCCTTTTACAGAGAAGTTACACATCAGAAACTGACAGTCTTCTATAAAAATTCACAAAAAATCTATAAATGGTATTAGTAATGACTGAGACTGCTACTTAGTAAAATAAAACAGGGTATTCAACTGCAATCCATACTAAGGTTTTTTGAACACTCTCAACGTTCAATAGTTTTCTGCAGCAGGAGAGTCACAAACCAACTCCAGAAAGTCAAAACATAAGCTGAAATTTCATTATTTGCCTCCAGGTAGAACATGCTTTCTCTGACCAGTTGTTTATACACCAATCACTCATCCACAAATTTTCACTACGTTCCATTCACTTTCAGTTCACAGAGAAGCCCAAGAAGGCCACAATGAAGTGACTACACACTATAAACAGGATCTGGCATCAAGATGTCTCAAAAATAAGGACTTTAAAGGGCATCACACTATTTTTCTCTTATCAATTCTATTTACTTTCAGCCCTTTCAGGGAAAGATGAAGACACACCACAAAGATTAATTCTGACAGAAATAAAAAATAATAAGAATTTCTTCCCTTCATCTTAAGCACTGCCCATAGCCAAAAACATCATCTGAAAAACAGAACCTGACCACCAACACAGTCCATGCTTGAAGACTCATTGCATGACACACTAAGAGCCTGCACTCTAAGTTGTGTGTACTTACTCCTACTCACAATTGAGAAAATGAAGGCTTACAATAGTGCAATATTTTTTGTTCCATTATCTGTCTCCAGGACCATACAACTAAGTAAAAGTAACAGTCTAAAATCTGAACTAGAACAATCTAGCAGAAGACTCCATGATAATGATGCTGCTGGCCTTCTCCAAGTACCGCTAGAGTCACACACCTTGGGGCAAATCCTATTCAAGGAGAAAACCAGAAACATCTTTAACATAAACAGTATCAAGAGAAAGCTCTTAACATATGTGGGAGAAGTCGGTATACAACTAAAGTTTCAGACAGTTTTAAAATGCAGAGGAGCTTAGCATTAAACAAACAAACAAAAAAAGGAGCTTAACATAAAACAAAAATCAAAAAAGAAAAATGTAAAGTTGAGGGAAATGACAATAAGAAGCAGTGAGAAGTGGCTCTGGGGGATGTGGGTGAGCACTGGCTCCCAGGCAGCTGCTGCAGAGCAAGCAGGGCCCCAGCGCCCACCTCCGCTGACCACAAGGCTCCAAAGGACGGCTAGCCTCTACTGAGCAAGTAACCCCACAGCGTAGAAGGAATTTAGAATTCATTATTTTCCTAATGAGGAGTCAGGAGAGAGATTGAAACCAGTCACCCAAGGAAATGGGAGGTGTATTTAAGAGGCAGAAAGAGATGAGCTTGACAAAGCATTTATCAGATAAGCATCAACCAGGCTAGTTAAAACCACCTCAGTAACTTCACTCCCCTTGCCGCAGACATCAAAAAACGTACTAAGCCAGGGGACACACCACCACTGAATATTTAACAAACATTACTTCCTTTAGATTTATCAAAGCAAAGTAAAAACAAAAACCAACCATAAAATTTTCTTCCCTTCCAAAAAAGGATGCCAATGTCTGACTCAACTTACTATGTGGAGCAAAAGGAACTCCGTCTTGCCAAATTCTGTGCACACTGAGGACACCCCAGTTCACTCTCCTCCAAGTCTCCAGCCACATTCAACCAAACCAACTGCATCACTCAATGTTTCAAAACGCCACAATCAAAAGGGGCCCTCTGCTAGACTTTTACCTCAATGCTGACCTTCCCATGTGCTCGTCTTAGGTGTTATCAGGAAGCTGGTAAAGGCACCAACCTCTCCCCAGGCTGGGTAAGGCAAACTGAGCCATCTTTAGCTTGTCAGAGAAGCGCTTAATCATACAAACTGCGAGAGCATTGCCCATTTACAAGGATCCTCCAAAATCTCCCCCCATCCCTGCCCCCATAAATTACATTTAGATATTGAATAAGAACTGTGAACACTCTAAATTTACCACTACTTACAGCTGCATGCACTGTGACACTACCTTGCTAATTTTACTGGTTCTATTTAAGGTACCCAATTATTCCTACAGCTGCATTCTTGTTCTCTAAAGAACACACCCTGAAAAGGAGGAAGAATGTGAGGATCTGCAGAGCTTATCCACTTTCCTCGAGTCAGCTAGGAACAGAATAGTGTTGCTATACTACCAAATTCCACAAACCACAATTAACCATTCCTCAGATAAAAGAGAATATATTTCATTTTACAGAAATAGGACACAAAATAAAACTAAGGTTGGACTGACAATCCAGCATTTGCCATAATGCAAGAACTTCATGTTTATTTAAAAAGAAATTTAATGTCTTTCATTACATTTTCTAAACAAAGAAAACATACATTATAAAAAGCATTTTCAAATCAAGAAATCAAATTAGGGATTATTTCAGAGTTCAGCTTCTGAGCCCACTTTTTTACATGAAGAATTAACACTAAAGAAAACCGTCAGCTACAGTCCTAAAGAGATGCATTCCAGGAGCACAAAACAGCACCAAAAACTGAGAAGTCAGAGAACATTCATATTTTTCTACGGCCTAGTCGAAGAGCCTGGCACACAGACGGACTAAAAATATGTGTTGCTTTCCCCCTAAAGCAAAAAATAATTGCAAAACCTGATATGGATAAACCGTGATACCTCCACACACAACACTAGTCAGAAAAATAAAATTGCACTGAACTATTTATTAATACCTGCAATGTGAACTGAATAGATCAATCTCAAAAACATTATGAAAAGTGGATAGAAGAACCCAAACAGAAGAGGCTACCTACTATAAGGTTCTATTTATTACATTATGGAAACACAAAAACCATATATACAGAAATCAGATCAGCGGTTGCCCGGGGTGGGGGGAATAGATATATTCCATTTACTAACAATGTATGTTTGTCAAATTCACACCATACACCTTAAAACGGTGATTTTACTATATGTAAATTATAGTCCAAGAAAGCAGAGTTTTCCAAAAATATGAGTTTCAGGTATTATTTCAAAATTCTCTGGGTGAAACCAAGAGCCATTCCAGAGAATGTTAAAAACCCTCAAGCAGTAATGAATGTTAGAGTCAAAATTTAAGGAACTCAGCTATATAAAAATCAAAGCTGACCACTGGGGCACCATTTCATTAGGTTTCCTTTTCTCAGTAAGCCTAGATTATTAGTTCCTCATTCCCTGAAATTAACATTCTATTCACCAGGTTCAGTTTACATTCTCAAATTATCATCCCAAAAAACTACAAGGTCTACCAAGGAAATCCAAAATAAGGGATTTTTTCCCTAAAGAATGCAATCTTAGTTGGCTCATTCTTATGCAGATAAGAATCTGAGAATCAAGTCACTCCACAGCCTGTTTCAACCTTATTTAGATAATTCTGAAAAACACAAAGCTCTACTGCAATTATCAACAGCTTCTAGCAGTTTAAAAGCATTTATTTAAATTACATTTTTACTAAAATTAACACTCAAATTCAAATCCTTTTCCCACAGAAACCTTGCCAAAAATCAAACCCAAATTTCCAAATCCTCAAAACAAATCTAAACCCACCGTTGCTGAGAGAACACGATGGGCAAGAACATTTACTCACATATCTTCACGTGGGGGGCGGGGATTAACTGCAGAAAAGCACTGCCATGAAACAAAATCTTGCTATCAACTCAAACTGATCAGATTTCCTGCCAACAATGTAAGGTCAGGCAGAAAGTAGCTTGGAAGGCAAATATGTGATGGAGTTGCTAGGGAAGAGCAACTCCATCAACTATCTGCATGTTAACGTGCGTACAGATTATTCCAATTAGCTAGTTTTCGACGCACTTAAATTATGCTGTGCCACCATCATGCTCGAAATTGCCTAACTCAAGAAAAACTATTCCAAGAGGTGCTTTTCCACAAACAAGTTGTCCCTCCCACCTCTGTGCGAGACACACTCCTCTTCCCTGGGTGCCTAAGAAGCACATCTCACGGTCTGGAGTTCTGGGCCTCTCAACCTCGGCACTACTGCCATTCGGTGGAGAGGCTGCCTCGTGCACCGAGGACAGTTAGCGGCCTCCTCTCAGTGATGACACTCTGGAGTGCCCCAGACATTGTCACATATCGCCATGGGGTGAGGGGACCAAACGCCCCCGGCTGAGAACCCGTTATCTAGATATAACATCACACCGCCAGAATTCTCAAGTTGCAAGGTACTGAGAGTTAGTGGCTGGATTCAGAAGCAGAAAACACTCGGGAGATACCTCCAGGTCAAGGTGGCCAATGCACTAAGGAACGCAGGACTTAAACCCTGACGCAGGCCGCCCTTCCCCTTAGCCAGCAATGCAGCAAAGTTGTCCTTACCTTTGTAGAGGTTGGTGACGGCAGTGGCTGCATTTTGGAAGGGAACCCAAAGAGAAAGTCCTGGCTGCTGACACACTCGGTCTGAAAAACGACGAAAGGAAGGGGAAAAAACAAAAAAGAGAAAGAAACACACAAAGACAAGAAAAGAAAAAGAAAAAGCAATGTTATTTGGGCGTCAATCACTCCGGAACGGCCATATTGGGTTTCGCCATTTTGTTCAAGGGTTCCGGGATCCCGCGCTAGGTGGGGAGCGGGCAAGAAGGGGGTCGCGACGGAGCTGGAGGGGGAGCCGCGGGGCCCCCGGGCGCAGCCGAGGCCGAGGCGCGGCAGAGGGAGGCACCCCTTCGCAGTCCCCGCCCCGAGGCCGGCTCCGGCACAATAGGGCCCCCGGGCCGCCTCCCTTCGCCATTTTGTGACCGGGGGCTCCTCCCCTGCCCTCCCCGGCCCGGGGGCACCCGGCGGCCCGGCCCCAGGAGCGGGAGGGCCCCACGGGCGGCCCCAAGCCCAGCGGCCCCCCGCGCCGGCCTCCGGCCGCCTCCCGAGGGCCCGCCTCCCGCGGCGCCATCTTGCAAGGAGGGGGCGGTGGGGCCGTGTTGCGACGGCCGGAGCCCAGCCAACCGCCCCCCGGGCTCTCCGCCGAAGGCCGGGCGCGAGGCGGGGGCGGCGGCGCAAAATGGCGGCGGCGGCCCTCACCTTTGTAGAGCTGGGCCACAGCGGTGGCCGAGTTCTGGAAGAGGTGCCACAGCTTCTGCTGCTTGTGCTCGGGCTGCGCGGCGGCCGCCGCCTCCTCCTGCAGCTCAGGGGGCAACTGCTCGTCCTGCTCAGCCTCGGCCAGGCACTGCCGCTCCCACTTGGAGAACCAGTGCTCGGGCCCGTGCTCCTGGATCTCGGCCTCGCCCTCCTCCTTCCGCTCCTCCATCCTCCGCGGCCTCCCGCGGCCTCGCAGCCGCCGCGGCCGCGTCCTGCTCAGGCGGGGCTCCCGCGGGAGCGTCGTC
>NW_006797892.1:1403702-1422135 GCF_000442215.2 Lipotes vexillifer | reverse complement strand
GGGAGGGAGGGAGAGAGGAAGGGGACGGAGGGGGAGGGAGGGAGAGAGAGGAAAGACAGGGAGGGGGAGGGGAGAGAGGAGAGGGAGAGGAAGAGAGAGGGAGAATGAATTGCGCATGCGCACTTGCTCGCTGGCCAGAGGCAGCGGGCAGGAGTCACGTGACCCGGAGCTCCGAGACCGCACCCCACACGAGGGCTGATCCGGTGCCTCCAGGCCGTAGGGGACGCAGAATCAACTCCCGTGACCACTCTGCGGGGACGGAAGGGTGTGGTGGGTGGCATCCCGCTACTCCAGCCCCTTGGGCTTCCAAAGGGAGGAGGGAATCGAAGAAAGCGAATTAAACGCCCAACTTGAATCCAAGTTGGCAAAGTGCTTCGCCAGCTGTTTATTTCAGACCCATTTCTCAGATGGGCAAGTTGAGCCTCAGAGTCCAAAGAAAAACCCGAGATGCGAGGCCCGCGGGCTCCCACCAGCCTACTGGACAGACAGCAGGCACGCGGCTCGCTGTGCGTTGCGCGTGGGGGACCCTCTGGCCCGCCCCACTAAGACGCCCTGGCGCCCTCCGAGGACACCGTCCCTTGACCAGACCGCAGCGGCCGCGAATCTGAAAATAAACCTGAGTGGGAGACGGGGTGCCGAGGCCCGGCTGCGTCTGCGCCTTTGCGAACTTGGCGGCCCCCGCACCTGTCCCGAAAAAAGCACACTCCTGGGCCACGTGCGGCCGTCTGCCTCACGTGCCAGTCCCCGCCCCCCGCCTCCTACTACCGGAATTCGCGTGGCCGCGCCGAGTGGGAGGCCCCGCTTCCAGGGGGAATGTTCTGCGCGGACTTCTTGTTCAGCCTCCGTGCGCAATCGCCCGGTCAGCCTCCGCCGACCCGGGCTGCGCGACTGCTGTGGGCCAGGCGCGGGGCTGCGCGCTGCGGTCACCCAGCTGGGGGCGTCCCCAGGGGCTCAGGGTCTGAGGAGTAAGCCGCCACTTAAAGGGGCGATGACCGCACAGAGGCAAAACTGGCCCTCACAGTTTGGCGGCGGAGGCATGAGCCACTGGGGCTTGGAGAAGTCCCACGAGCTGCAAGAAAACCCTTCTACAAACCAATTTGGCTGTAAAGCCATCACCTTGGGAATAAAATCTGACCTCCTCTCTGTGGGCTACAAGTCCCTGCAGGACCTGGCCCCGCCTCCTCTGTGTTCAACTCAACGTCAGTCTCTGCTTGGCTTGGGCTGCCCAGCCACACTGGCCTTCTTTCTGTTTCCTTGGAAACTGCCTTTGCCCTCGCAGTTCCCTCTCTGGAATCTTTTCCTTCTCGTCGTCATTCCTCAAGGTTCCTCTCAAATGGCCCGCGAGCAGAGAGCCTTTGTCAGACCAGCCTCTTTAAAGCACCACCCTCCACACTCTCCTATTGCCTGGTTTTGTTTTTTCATAGCCTGTATCAGTATCTGAAATGATTACTTATATGTCTCCTTTCACCAAAAAGTAAGTTCTTAGAGGGCAGGGATCACGGCAGTCTTGTTCCTGGTTGAATCTTAAAAAGATAAGGTTTAGAAAGAAAGGGGGATGGAGGCCATGGCAGGAAGGACGTGCGAGGCAAAAGTAAGGCTTGTAGAGGAATCCCAAGTTCTTTAGGTCGACCAGAATGGGAGGGAGCAGCAGGCAGGGCACTTGTCCACTCAGTATTAGAGGAACACAGCCTAGGGTCTGTTTTGTACAGGCACTACAAAAGCAATTTATTGATTCTATAATTTAAAAATGTTTTTTCAATACAATAGGAAAAATCTTCAGTTATTTTTACATCAAATAATTATCGTTATCATCATCATCTGAATGCATTGTAACGTTTTCTGTAATAAGTGAGATTCTTCTGGGAGCTACCAAGGTCTTAGATGAATCTCTCTCTCTCTCTCACTCTCTCTGTCCCACACAAACACACACACACATACACACAAAATGACTGGAGACCAGGCTACTGGCTACTGGCAAATGAGGTGTTTTTTTTTCATTCTAAACTGCCTTTTTTAAAACCTAAGCAACATTATTACACATCAACACCTGGTGGGTGCTCATAGCCAACCTGCAAAAGCTGTGGAGTGAGTCTCACAAGTGGCCACTGTGAAAAGCAGCATGAGCATGTGCCAGATGCTATTTCCCAGTGATGAGAATCAGCAGGGCTTCCTGGGGGAGGAAGCGTTGTAGCCAAGCCATGAAACACAGGCAAGGCTCCCTGAAGGGAGAGGCCCCTCAGAGTGGAGGGACCCATAGATTCAAAGGCACAGAAGTAGAAAGGGCTCCAGGAACCAGGAATGATCTGGTTTGACTTGAACTACATTCTCTTTCTGATGATGGTGAGATGGTGCCATCTCATGTGGCTTTCTAAATAATTGTACAGGCACTTCCTAGCTGAGTGTCCTTGGGCTAATTACTAAGTCTCTCTGAGCATAATAAATGGAGATGATGTTAGAAAGTCATAGGGTTAAAAAAGGGGTTAAAAGTCTCAAGATTAAATGATAAGTGAGGAGAGAACAAACTCCTACAATCCCAGCACACAAAATCACTCAACAAAGACTAGCACTCAAGGGGCCTAGGAAAATGCTCCTGGATTAGCCTCCAGCCTTGGAATTGGGAGGCTGTATGAGCCACAGTGAATATAACACCTTTCAGCTAAGATCTGGAAACTTCAATCCATTTAAAGTAACCAGAAGGAATTCCCTGGCGGTCCAGTGGTTAGGACTCGGTGCTTTCACTGCTGAGGGCCCGGGTTCAATACCTGGTCAGGTAACTAAGATCCTGCAAGCCTCAAGGTGTGGCCAAAAAAATTTTTTTAATAAATAAAGCTTCTGAGTTTTGCATCAAGCTTGAAAAGGCCTTCCCCACTCCAAGATTGTTAATGTGATTGAATTAAAACCACAATGGCAACAACAACAACAACAAAAAACCACAATGGCAGCCCATCTTTTTCCTCACCTTTTTATTTAAGCTACCAAGGTCTTAGATGAATCTCTCTCTCTCTCTCACTCTCTCTGTCCCACACAAACACACACACACATACACACAAAATGACTGGAGACCAGGCTACTGGCTACTGGCAAATGAGGTGTTTTTTTTTCATTCTAAACTGCCTTTTTTAAAACCTAAGCAACATTATTACACATCAACACCTGGTGGGTGCTCATAGCCAACCTGCAAAAGCTGTGGAGTGAGTCTCACAAGTGGCCACTGTGAAAAGCAGCATGAGCATGTGCCAGATGCTATTTCCCAGTGATGAGAATCAGCAGGGCTTCCTGGGGGAGGAAGCGTTGTAGCCAAGCCATGAAACACAGGCAAGGCTCCCTGAAGGGAGAGGCCCCTCAGAGTGGAGGGACCCATAGATTCAAAGGCACAGAAGTAGAAAGGGCTCCAGGAACCAGGAATGATCTGGTTTGACTTGAACTACATTCTCTTTCTGATGATGGTGAGATGGTGCCATCTCATGTGGCTTTCTAAATAATTGTACAGGCACTTCCTAGCTGAGTGTCCTTGGGCTAATTACTAAGTCTCTCTGAGCATAATAAATGGAGATGATGTTAGAAAGTCATAGGGTTAAAAAAGGGGTTAAAAGTCTCAAGATTAAATGATAAGTGAGGAGAGAACAAACTCCTACAATCCCAGCACACAAAATCACTCAACAAAGACTAGCACTCAAGGGGCCTAGGAAAATGCTCCTGGATTAGCCTCCAGCCTTGGAATTGGGAGGCTGTATGAGCCACAGTGAATATAACACCTTTCAGCTAAGATCTGGAAACTTCAATCCATTTAAAGTAACCAGAAGGAATTCCCTGGCGGTCCAGTGGTTAGGACTCGGTGCTTTCACTGCTGAGGGCCCGGGTTCAATACCTGGTCAGGTAACTAAGATCCTGCAAGCCTCAAGGTGTGGCCAAAAAAATTTTTTTAATAAATAAAGCTTCTGAGTTTTGCATCAAGCTTGAAAAGGCCTTCCCCACTCCAAGATTGTTAATGTGATTGAATTAAAACCACAATGGCAACAACAACAACAACAAAAAACCACAATGGCAGCCCATCTTTTTCCTCACCTTTTTATTTATTTTTTTTTTGTGGTACGCGGGCCTCTCACTGTTGTGGCCTCTCCCATTACGGAGCACAGGCTCCGGACGCGCAGGCTCAGCGGCCATGGCTCACGGGCCCAGCCGCTCCGTGGCATGTGGGATCTTCCCAAACCGTGGCACGAACCCGTGTCCCCTGCATCGGCAGGCAGACTCTCAACCACTGCGCCACCAGGGAAGCCCTTCCTCACCTATTTGACTACCGAGCAGAGCAGAAATGTCAAGAGAATAAAGGATACCAATAGCTTCTCACGATACATAATGCATGCATTCATCACAGTGGGCAGCAAACGTGGTCTCATGGATTAATTACTGCTAGAAAGGTCAAAGTTAGACTCAAGGACATGAGACAAAAGACATAAGAAAAGTCAAATCATATTCTAAGCACAAAAAGGCAATACTAATAACAAGATAAAATAAAACATCTTTTATTTAACATTTAACAGCACACAGGGACTTCCCTGGTGGTCCAGTGGCTAAGACTCCTTGCTTCCATTGCAGGAGGCATGGGTTCAATCCCTGGTCGGGGAACTAAGATCCCACTTGGCACGGCCAAAAAAATAAATAAATAAAAATTTTTAAACAGTAAATAAATAAAAAATCAAGTGAGTTAAAATTCATATCACATGAAATTAGCCATCCTGCATACATTTTAAAAAATAATTTTGTCACAAAAATGCAAACAGCATCTTAAAAAAAGACACCTAGCAAAAACGTTGCTGAAATCTAATATTGTTGCAATCAGAAGAGAGAAAAATAATCATGATGATCATTTCTCGAGTGCTAAGCACCATGCACAGAACTAAATGACTTAGGTCAGCAGTTCTCAACTGGGGGTGATATTGCCCCCTCACGGGACATTTGCTAATGTCTAGAAACATTTTGGTTGTTGTAACTGGGATAGGGGAGACATTGTTACTGGCATCTAGTGGGTAGAGACCAGGGATGCTGCTAAACATCCTACAATGTACAGGATAGCCCCACAACAAAGAATTATCTGGCCCAAATGTCAGTAATGCTGAGGTTGAGAAACCGTGATGTATATACATCGATTGTCTCCTTTTACAGATGAGGAGACTGAGGCTTACAGAGGTTAAATAACTCATATAAAACCACCCAGCTTGGACTTCCCTGGTGGTGCAGTGGTTAAGAATCTGCCTGCCAATGCAGGAGACAGGGTTCAAGCCCTGATCTGGGAAGATCCCACATGCCACGGAGAAACTAAGCCCGTGTGCCACAACTACTGAAACCCACGTGCCTAGAGCCCGTGTTCCGCAACAAGAGAAGCCACCACAAAGAGAAGCCTGCCACTGCAACGAAGAGTAGCCCGACTCGCCGAAACTGGAGAAAGCCCACGCGCAGCAACAAAGATCCAACACAGCCAAAAATAAATAAATAAATAAATTTTTAAAAAGCAAAACAAAACACTCGGCTTGTAGGCAGTAGAACCAGGATTGAAACTCAGGCAGCCTGTCTCCAGAATCACCATCCTTTGCTGAAGCAAAGACAGCAGGAGGGGGATGACTTAGTGAGAAGATCTCTTGGAGAAGAAGGAATCCAAACATCTCACTGAGAAGACACATATTCCCAGTCCACAGTCTGACCTTTCAGTGAACCAGGACGGTGAAATGAACAGATGAGGAGCCTCGGGCTCTCCACAGGCTGCTTGAGTGTCCTCAAGACATGGCTTCCCCAAAAGTGAGCGAGCTGAGAATACCAGGCAGAAGTTACCCTTTTCATGACCTAGCCTCAAAAGTCACACAGCATCATTCTGCCACATTCTATTTCTTAGACGTAACACACTAAGTCTGGGCCACATTCAAGGAGAGGGGGGAATTAGACCCCATCTATTGAAGAGAGGAGTGTCATACATTTGGAGGACATTTTTTTTGTTTTTTTAAGATTTCTTTGATGTGGACCACTTTTAAAGTCTTTATTGAATTTGTTACAATATTCTTCTGCTTTATGTTTTGGTTTTTTGGCCACAAGGCATGTGGGATCTTAGCTCCCCGACTAGGGATTGAACCTGCACCCGCTGCATTGGAAGGCAAAGTCTTAACCACTGGACCACCAGGGAAGTCCCATGGAGAACATGTTTTAAAACCACCAGATCTAGATTTCACCCAGGCTGCATTCAGCTCTCTAATGAAGGTGGGATTCTCTTATTGTTCAAAAAGTCCTAGACCCCAAGGGTGACCCAGAAGGCCCACAACTCACCTTCCAAAGTCATCTTGTACAGGAACAGTAGGTGAGTGTTCCAGCAAGTAGGGAAGGAAGGTGGAAGAGGTGTGTTCTGATTCCCCTTTCTGATGCCTTTCTGAGAGCATAAATGGCATGCTCATGATTGGATCCAGTTACAACCCACTTACCTCATTTGGTAAACTGAAGGTAAACTCTTGTTTTAAACAGTAACACAGATTGAAAACAAAGATAAGTTTTAAAGAAAGAAATTTTTTTTTTTTTTATCAATCTATTTATTTATTTAGTTTTGGCTGCATTGGGTCTTTGTTGCTGCTACTCTTGCATTGAGCTACTCTTTGTTGCAGTGTGCAGGCCTCTCACTGTGGTGGCTTCTCCTGCTGCAGAGCACGGACTCTAGGTGGCGGGCTTTGGTAGTTGTGGAGCACGAGGTTAGCTGCTCCGCGCCATGTGGGATCTTCCTGGACCAGGGCTCGAACCCGTGTCCCCTGCGTTGGCAGGCGGACTCTTAACCACTGTGCCACCAGGGAAGGCCCTAAAGAAGGAAATTTTTAACAGAAATTGGAAGGCTTATATGTTCTGCTCCCCTTGTTATGAAATACAGCTAACCTAGGGCAAGTAAATTCTTCCTGCCTTAACAAACAATAGAAAATAGTGTTGCTAGACTGTTATCTATGAGACAAAAAATCTTTTAGCCAGACGTGTCACAGAATCTCAGACCTCATGGGGGAAATGGTGGATTTTCCTAAGGATCTCTCAAAACTGAGCACGGAATGGGATAATATATATAACAGAGTCTGCTAACTCCCTTCCCAATTATCATTCCACAGTTGTTCTTTGCTAACAGAGCCTACATTTTATTCAACTGGGCAATGTGCCCTTTTTCTTTTTTTCAGGTATGAAAACACAACATTTTATTGGGATAATGGTTCAGATGGCTCCTTTTGAGGCATTATAATGTCCAAGGCCATTTTATTTTGGAGGAGAGCTTTTCTTATTAGAGACATTCCAGGGTTCAGGAAGAACGGGCTTTGTTGGCCATCATTTAAGCTTTTCTGGGTGAATTTAGCAAGGGCTATCATGTCCTCCCGGCCAATGGAGGGAACAAAGATGGCAACCAAATGATCGTACCTGTGGGAAACCAAACATGCCCAGCTGGCCTTGAAGAGAAGGAGGTTGGCAGCTTTAGGAACTTAATGTGTCCGTCTTAAGAACTACATTTCCCAGCATCCCTTGAAATTAAGGGAGGATGATGAAATAATAAGAGGAAGTCATTGGGTGGGGCTTCCAGGAAACCTACTTAGAGGGAATTGACTTAACTTGCCCACTTGCTACTTCCTTCTTCCTTCTACCTGGAACACAAACAAGATTGCAAGGGCTGCAGCAGCCATCTTTGACCATGAGGTAACCTTAAGGAAGGAAGCTATATGCCAAGGATGGTGGAACAGAAAGGAGGATATCCCGAACCGGGGCACGAACCCGCGTGCCCTGCATCGGCAGGTGGACTCTCAACCACTGCACCACCAGGGAAGCCCCTCAAAGGATTTTTTTTAATTAATTTATTTTATTTTTGGCTGCATTGGGTCTCTGTTGCTGCACGTGGGCTTTCTCTAGTTGCGGTGGGCGGGGGTTACTCTTTGTTGCAGTGCATGGGCTTCTCATTGCGGTGGCTTCTCTTGTTGCAGAGCATGGGCTCTAGGCATGCAGGCTTCAGTAGTTGTGGCACATGGGCTCAGTAGTTGTGGCTCGCGGGCTCAGTAGCTATAGCACATGGGCTTAGTTGCTCCGCGGCACTTGGGATCTTCCCAGACTAGGGAGTGAAACCATGTCCCCTGCATTGGCAGGCGGACCCTCAACCACTGTGCCACCAGGGAAGTCCTCAAATGATTTTTTTAAACAGTTTTAAGTACATTCCTGTAGCCAGGTGTACAGCAGCCCTGGCTGAGGGTCAAATACTTTTACCCACTTGAAGGCATCCCAGGACATATATGTATCACCAGCAATGGTGATACCTCACTGCCCTCTCCCCCAGGTGGAACAATCATGTCAACTTCAGAGTCAGGGTTGAGGGGGCGGAATTGGGCCTCTGAGAAAGGTGGAGCTTAGGGGATGCCCAGCCACGTACGTGCATATATAACAGGACCACGTGTGTCTGTGTGCTCTCCAGAATGTGTACATGGCCAGCGGTCCATGGGGTTTATAAAGGAGGGTATACCCCCCTGCCTCAGGACTCAGAAGACCAGAATCTCTGAGCCTGCCTGCGTTCTTTCATACAAGCTCACGTGTGTCTGTGATGTAAATTGCACACGCCCCAGATGTGCCACCTTCATGCAGTTCACCGCCTGAACACCTACACTTTATGGGTCCCCAATACCCAGAATGTTTGTATGCATCATTCCCCAGACTCCTGCCACGATTAACATAACATTTCTTCAACTGATGCTCTCAATCAGGAATCTGGAAGCTGGCTTGAGACCAGAAATTGGGAGCTGCATCATATTAATAGCCAGGTTATTCTACTCATCCTTGGAGGACATCAACTAGCCCAGGAGCTAGCCCTCTAATTCATCTCTTCTTAAGCTGGAGGTAGCTTGAAATCAGCCACCATGGAAACTGGCACATGTGACAAATCAGAGATTTTCTTTTCTGAGAGTTGGTTGTTAAACATTTACCAGCACACCACTGATTTTACTTACATTTACCTATTCACGTGCTCAGCAACTATTTAATGCTCTTCTAAAGAATACCAGGAGCTTACAACCTAGTAAATGGAGACAGACGATATATAAGTCTACACATAAACAAATCAGATAATTCTAGGTAGTGGTAAAGTACAAAGAAAATTAAATGAAACAGCTGATATGTTGAATATACTTCTTTTATCCTTTTTTTTCCCCTACACATCATATCATGAACAATTCCCCAAGTTATAAAAAGGTCTAAGGACCATTCTTTTTTTTTCTCATTTAGTTGATTTACAATGTTGTGTTTACCTTCAGGTATACAGCAACGTGATTCAGATATTTCAGATATATATAAATATATATATATCTGAAAAAGAATATATATATTCTTTTCCAGATTCTTTTCCTTTATAGGTTATTACAAGATATTGAATATAGTTCCCTGTGCTATACAGTAGGTCCTTGTTGTTTATCTCTTTTATATATAGTATAAGGAGCATTCTTCTTCTTTAAAAAATTTTTTAATATTTTATACAATTTTTTTTTTTTTTTCGCGATACGCGGGCCTCTCACTTTGTGGCCTCTCCCATTGCGGAGCACAGGCTCCGGACGCGCAGGCTCAGCGGCCATGGCTCACGGGCCCAGCCGCTCCGCGGCATGTGGGATCTTCCCGGACCGGGGCACGAACCCGCGTCCCCTGCATCGGCAGGCGGACTCTCAACCACTGCGCCACCAGGGAAGCCCTAATATTTTATACAATTTTAAAAGGTTACTTTCAGAATATTGACTATTGTTGTACAAGGAGCATTCTTCTTAATGGCTGCATAATATTTATTCCTTGTGGGAATCTTCTAATCTGTTTAAGCATTCTCCTATAGTGCTGAGTTTGTCAACACTGGCACTACTGACATTTTGGGTCAAATAATTATTTCTAATTAATTTCTAATAATCATAGCTGTCCTATGCATCATAGGATATTGAACAGCATCCCTGACTTCTACTCACTAATGGCCAGAACCAGTTATGACAACCAAAAATGTCTCCGGATTTTGTCCGCTGGGGGGAAAAATCACATCAGTTGAAAAATCACTGCCATGGTTGAACTTCCCATTGTCAAATAAAAGGTTCCAATCGGGAGGTGAGTCTCAGAGTGTGACCCTTGGCCCAGCATCATCAGCACCACGTAGGAACTTGTTAGAAATGAAAATTCTCAGGTACCTCTCCAGATAGAAGAAATCAGATATAAGAAATCAGAATCGCTAGGGGTGGGACCAGGCGCTCTGGGTCTTAACAAGCCCTCAGGGGATTCTGATGCACTCTCCAGTTCAGTAGGGGGCAGGGGATGAAGGTTTTAGAAATTAAAATAGTGTTTGATGTGGGAAGCTCCGAAATGCGTGTTTGTGGTTGCATCGTGAGGACGTTTTCCTCTGGCTGATCCGCGGCTGGCATAGGCGATTAGTGCAAATTAGCTGAGTTCAGGTGTACTTTTGACTTAAGTACCCCCTTTCAGCGCAAGATTACCAAACACCTCTTATTTTTTCCCCAGGGAGGCTCTGGGAGGCTCCAGGGCCAAAGACAAAATTAAGAATAGAAAGCAAATGGGTCAGCTGACTCTAGGCTCTAACCACCACTTGGGTTTCACCACTGCATGTAAACCTTAGTTCTTTAAATAAAGACCATTTTGGTCTTTTCAGATACTGAAGAACCACAGAATGCAAGGCCAAGCCAAGATGTGCTACTAGCAGTTACCTCTTGCTCTTGTGATCATCTTGGACCTCAGGCTACCATGAATTCAGTTCAGAAATATGGGGGTTCATAGGTTTTCTTCCATGGTTCCTAAATGGGGGTGGATCCTTGCCTAGCGCTGGAACCAAAGATCCTCTGGTCCAGTGGGTCTCAATAGTGACAGCACTGCCCCATCCCAGGGGGCATTTGTAAAGGGGGCTGGGGGCTGGGTTATCACAATGAGACGGACCTTTGGCATTTAGTGAGTTAATGCAGTGATTGTTAAGCATCCTGTTAGAGTGCTCATGGGAATGTAAACTGGTGTAATCACTTTGAAAAATAATTCAAGAGTTTCTTTTAAAATTCAACATATGGGGGGAATTCCCTGGTGGCGCAATGGTTAAGAGTCCTCCTGCCAATGCAGGGGAGACGGGTTCGAGCCCTGGTCCGGGAAGATCCCACATGCCGCGGAGTGACTAAGCCCGTACTCCACAACTACTGAGCCTGCACTCTGGAGACTGAGAGCCACAGCAACAAGCCCACGAGCCGCAACTACTGAAGACCGCACGCCTAGAGCCCGTGCTCCGCAACAAGAGAATCCACCGCAATGAGAAGCCCGCGCACCGCAAAGAAGAGTAGCCCCCGCTCTACGCAACTGGAGAAAGCTCACGCACAGCAACCGAAGACCCAACACAGCCAAAAATTATAAATAAGTAAATAAATTTATAAAAAATAAAATTCAACATACACTTATGATAAGACCTAGCCACTCCTAGATATTTATCAGAGAGAAAAGAAAGCCTACGTGCACATTTATACACAAATGTTTATACCAGCTCTATTTGTAACAGCCCCAAACTGAAGGCAACCTGAATGTCCATCAACAGGTGAAAGATACAGGGGCTATTGTACGTCCTTACAGTGGACCCGGCGATCCACAGCGATACGAAGGATGGACTATTGGTACCTAATACGACGCGGTAATTATCTCAAGATAATTGTGTTGAGTGGAAGAAGCCAGACAAAAAAGAGTACGTGCTTTATGATTCATTTCCTTGACATACAGTTTTGAAAAAATGCAGGCTAATCTATAGTCACAGAAAACAGATCAAAGGTTGCTGGGGACGTGGAAAGGGGAGGGGTATGTATGACGGGAGGGCTTACAGCGGGGATCCCATTGTAATCTCCTTTGGGAAAGGAAACAGTTTGGGTGATAATTATGTTAATTAACTCCCCGTGGGGCAACTCGAGACCTGGCAGCTGGTTTCTTTCAACGGAGGGAGAGAGAGAAAGAGGGTGTTGTTCAAGACTTTTGATAGAGCTGAAATCCCCGGCTCCCCTCCACCCCTTCCTGGAGGTCGACGGTTGGGTGCTAAGAGTTCTAACCCTCCCGCCACTTGGTCTTTCTGGTGAGCAGCCCCATCTTGAGGCTGTCTAGGGGCCCCACCCTAAGCCACCTCATTAACATAAACTCAGGTGTGATTGAAAGGGGCTTCTTGTGAATAACAGAAGCCACCCCTGTCACTCAGGAAATTCCAAGGGTTTTAGATCTGTGCCAGGAAGCAGGGATGAAGACCAAATATATTTCTTATTATATTATAGAGGTTAAACAACTCAAACAAGCTCCCATGGCCCTTGGCTGGCTGTCCTCTGGCCACCCTTCCAGGTCCACTCTGCACATTCTTCTCTCGGCTCCCAGCACAGAAAGGCTGACCAGTGTAGCCCATGTCCACAAACTGGGATATGCCCTCTCATTTCCAGTAGTCTAGATGATGGGAGCCCAAAAAGAGAGCAGAGGGAGGGACATGAGTCAGGGTACTTATTCCCCCAGCTCCTTACCGGTGGGGTGGCAGCAGGCTACCCATTCTGACTACTGGTGACCACTCCCTCTCCTTGCCTTTCCAGCACAGGAGAGGTAACTCAGCTGTCATTGGCCTCCAAGTACAACATGATCCCCTGTACTGCTCTCTCCTCAACTCACCCGATTTGAGTGGCCACCTCTCTGGTGCAGGGACCTTGGCTGATACAGAAAATAAGCAGTAGGGACTTCCCTGTCGGTCCAGTGGTTAAGACTCCGTGCTTCCACTGGGTGGAGGTCGGGGGGTGGGGTTTTGATCCCTGGTCCCCAGTCATGGAACTAAGAACTAATATCCTGCATGCCTCAGGGTGTGGAAAAAAGAAAAAAGCAATAGAGCTGGGATTGGCCTAGTGTGATGATATAATTATTTGTCAGGTTCCTTTCTAAAGTGCACTTTGATGGCTAAATACATAGAAATCACATTATTCAATGTAGTAGATTAAAAATAACTTTAAAAATTAAAACTAGGGCTTCCCTGGTGGCGCAGTGGTTGAGAATCCGCCTGCTGATGCAGGGGACACGGGTTCATGCCCCGGTCCAGGAAGATCCCACATGCCGTGGAGCGGCTGGGCCCGTGAGCCATGGCCGCTGAGCCTGCGGGTCTGGAACCTGTGCTCCGCAACGGGAGAGGCCACAACAGTGAGAGGCCCGCGTGCTGCAAAAAAAAACAAAAAAAAATTAAACCTAATTTTTTCTTATCACAAAATCAAAACATAGTCATTGTAAGGAAATGTAAAAATACAAATAAATGGAAAGAAACCAAACTCTTGGCCCACAACTCAAAAAACAAATGTAATATTTTCATACATATCCTTCCATTATTTTTTCTATGCATATACATATATACATTTGTTTTATAAAATTAGAATTTTCCTATCAGCGCTGTTTCTCATCTTCTTTTCCCTGCCATAAATTGTGATTAGCTACTCACACCTTTACATCCTTTTAAATGGCTGGTTGGCATTGGATTGTGGGGTTATGTCATCGATTTTAAAGCTAATTTTCTATTTGGGGCACTTAGTTTATTTTCGATTTTTGGTTCCTACTAATATACCGTACTGAGTTGGATTGAGGTTTTTTGTTTGTTTGTTTGTTTTGGTCAAATCTTGGCATATGTATTTATTTTCTTCATATAAATTTCTAAACATAGAACTGATGGATTCAGGTGGCACATTTTAAGACTTCGGGTGCGAAATGTCAAACTTCCTCCCCATGTTGACCCTAACTCCAGACGGCCTATGAAATGTCTGTTTCTCTACATCCCCACCAACACTGCATATTAAATATTTGCTTAAAAGTCTCTACAAATCACTTCAGTGTGATATTTTAATGTAATTAAATGTATTCTATCTGAAAAAAATAAAAGGTCTCTCTTTAAAGCATGAATTCAAATCAAATAAGTTAAAACCAGCCTTCCTTTGAATAGATCTATGCAGCAAAAATTAATGTCAGAATTACAACCACACAGCCAAAGAGGAAATTGATGCAACAGTCTATTAAAATTACGGCACATTACAGTGTGGAAATCTGACAGACACCATCTCTGCCAGGTGATCAAAGTTCACATCAAGAGTGAGAAATCATACTGGTAGCATACACCTTCAATGCGGGCAATGAGAAGATACTTTACCTCTATGGTTTTCCCCCCCAAAACCCATAACAGTAGCATCATCATGAGAAACATGTGAAGGACATTCTACAAAATACCTAAGCAGTACTCCTTAAAGTTATTAAGGAAAGTCATAGCAGCCAAAAGTGAGTATGTCCATCGTTGATAAATCCACATTTTGGATAGCCAAAATGTGCTATATCCCTTCGGTGGAATATTATTCGGTCATGAAAAAGGAACAAAGGGTTGATACCTGCTACAACACAGATGAACCTTGAAGACATCATTCTTAGAGAAAGAAGCCAGACACAAAAGGCCACCTGTTGTATGATTCCACTTATATGAAACTTCCAGAATAGGCAAATCCATAGAGACAGAAAGTAGATTAGTGGTTGCTGGGAGCTGGGGGCTGGGGCCATGCGGAGTGAGGGCTACGTGGGTGTGTGTTTTCTTACAGAGGTGAAGAAAATGTTCAGGGACTAGTAGTGATGACTGCACAATTTTTGAAGATACTAAAACCCACTGAAGTGTACACTTTGAAAGAATGGATATTGTAGTATATGAATTACACCTCAAATGGAAAAAACAAAAAACCAAGGAAGTCTGAGAAACTGTCACATCCAAGAGGCATCTAGGGAGCCATGATGCCTCCATGTAATTATGTGTGTCCTGTATGGGATTCTGGACCAGAAAAAGTGCATTTGGTAAAAACTAAGGAAATCTGAACACAGTATAGACTTCAGTAAAAATGTATCAATATTGGTTCATTAACTGTAGCATATATATGGGAATAATGTAAGACTTTTATAATGCAGGAAAATCATAGAGGAAAGTGGGTGTGGGTTATATGGGAAATCTCTACTATCTTTGCAACTTTGCTGTAAATCTAAAAGAGTTGTAACTTTAAAAGTTTATTTAAAAAAAAAAAATCATCAAGTCATACCCAGTGGTGGTAATTTGGGCCACTTTAGAAAAAACAGAAGGGTTCTTGCCTCTGGCTTTGAGGACTCAGTATATTCTGATTTTGTCATCAGGAAAACTGCCCATTTGGTAACTGAACCCAGCGTTGGCACATCAGGTCACCAGGGAAGCTATTGGCTGAGCTAAGGATAAACACCAGCGATTCTATTCTCAGTAAGTGGTTCTCACCACTAACCATCCTTCCTTCCCCTTCAGTTTGTCTGTATCATGTCCGGTCCTGAGGGTAAGTCCTGATTCTAGTGATTTTTGGTTTGAAAAATATTGGGAGATTTCAGTGGATTTGCCTAAAAATAAAATCTTACTTTAAAAAAAAAAAAAAACAGGTGGCTAACTTCAACATTAATGCCAATGCTTATGACCAAGGAAATCAGATGATGCAAAGCTAAGCAGAATTTTTAAATGACATGAGACTCCAGGTGACATCCAGGACACTGGTTTGCAAGGGTGCACTGGTGCACAGACCTGGGAAGCAAGCTACTCTTGCAGAAACACCCAGCATATTGAAATATTAAATAGAAAATAACCCCCTCAAACTTGGAAGTTAGGGTCTTGTAAAAGTTTATATTAGGAGAAATTGTACTCAAAGAGCTTAAAAGTCTATGGAAAAACAGGGTTGTGGACTTCACATCTGTGTACATTCTGAGAAATCACTTAAATTCATTAAAATTATTATTTGAACAACAATAAAAATAGTCCTGGGTAACATTTTCTGCACATGCAGCAATGCTGTTTGTTCCCTTTTTAAGAGAAATCCTGTGACCTCTCTCTCCACAAAACCAAGTATTGAGGCTGAGGCCTGAATTATTCTGGATACACCCCTTGGAGAAGCTTGACCCAAACCAATTCAAAAAAAGAAAGTGCCAAAGTCTTGGCTTTTATGAGTTCCTAAGCAGGCTTTTGAAATTCATAGCAGAGACAATAATCTTGAAAGCCAAGGCTTTTGATTTGCAGGATTTGTAAAAGAGAAGTTTTTTTTTTTTTTTAAAGGTCTCTAACTTTCGTTTTGAGTATCAAAACTTTGGATTCAAAAGCAAATCCCTGATGAAATTTTGGAATAAAGTTTATCCCATAACAAACAATACGTTTGCAGGGGAATTGATGAAAAGTCAGATTATCCTGTCCTTGAGGCTGAAATTCTTAAAAAAAAAAAAAAAAAAAAAAAGAAATCCTGGAGTGGAGGAATTAAAAATCCCAGGGGTCCCGGGAGTGGGTAAAACTGGATTGGCCATAAGCTGATTAGCTGATTGTTTTTGAAATTATGTTCATTATTTTCTTCTCTCTACTTTTGTCTATTTTTTGAAATTTTTCCATAATAAAAATTTTGCTCTTGTGAGCTTTAATGTGGAAGCTGGGAGACTAGCCAGCAGTTTATTGATACACCTGAAACTAACACAACACTGTTAATCAACTATACTCCAATATAAAATTAAAAAAAATTTTAACCAAAAAATAAAAAAACAAATTATGTAATTAAAAAAAAAAAAAAAGAGGGACTTCCCTGGCGGTCCCATGGTTAAGACTGGGCTCTTCCACTGCAGTGGGCATGGGTTTGATCCAAGTTGGAGAACTAAGATCCCACATGCTGCCCGGTGCAGCCAAAAAAATTTTTTTTTAATTAAAATCAATTAAATTTAAAAAAAGAAGTTTATTTAAATTATGCAGGCAGGGCTTCCCTAGTGGCTCAGTGGTTAAGAATCCGCCTGCCAATGCAGGGCACATGGGTTTGAGCCCTGGGCCGGAAAGATCCCACATGCCTCGGAGCAGCTAAGCCTGTGCGCCACAACTACTGAGCCTGCGCTCTAGAGCTCACGAGCCACAACTACTGAGCCCGCATGCCACAACTACTGAAGCCCACGTGCCTAGAGCCTGTGCTCTGCAACAAGAGAAGCCACCGCAATGAGAAGTCCTTGCACCCCAATGAAGAGTAAGCCGCTCTCTCTTGCAACTAGAGAAAAACCCGTGCACAGCAATGAAGACCCAATGCAGTCAAAAATAAATAAATAAACAAACAAACAAATAAATAAATAATGCAGGCAAGAGGTGGTGGTGCCTGGATAGGGCAGCCGTGATAGAGAGGAGAAAAGAGGGTGGAGAGAGGCGTTTGGATTCAAAATATATCTGGTGGGATCACAATGGATTATTACAACATCTCACACCCTAAATTCCCCGTGCATTTTCCCTCCTCCTTCACGTTGAAAACTTACTGTCCCAGGCACTTGACTTTGGGGAGAGAAGATGGGTTGCGAGAAAAACAATATGGATGGGGTTAGCCCCTGGGCTGGGTTCCTGAGAAGGGTCTCTGTCCTGGACACCATCTACAGCCTGCGGGACTTTAGAAAACATCCAGACGCCTGTGGGCTTTAGTCTAGGAGCTGTGGGAACCTCAAAGTGTCTTCAGTAGGCTGTGGCCTGAGCTGATTTTAAAAGTCCCTCAACCCCAGCTACTGCATGGAGCAGTTTGGAGTGGGCTGTCTGTGGAAATGGACCAGTTATGAAAAGCTGAAGCATTCCGAGTACTTTACATAAAGGTGCTCTTTCACTCCTCCAAGCAACCTTGTGAAATGGGGATCATTATCCTCATTTTGAACACAGGAAATCTGAGATCAGACATATTGAGCGAGTACTCATGGTCACAAAGCAATTACCTGTAAGGTTGCCAGATAAAATACAACAAATCCTGGCATGGAACATAGTGCTACTAAAAAAATTATTCACTGTTTATCTGAAATTTAAATTTAACTGGGTGACCTATATTTTTATTTGCTAAATCTGGCAACCTTAATTACTGACCAAGCCAAGATTTGAGTCCAGGATCTGGCTCCAAAATCCTGGTCCTTCCCCCAAACTACCCAAATTCTATGGCAAGAGTTTACTCTGGTTCATCTCCATACCCTGCTCATGGTCTCACTGGGGCCTTGCCAACAGACAGAGAGTCCCTGGAAAATGTTTACTGAGTGAATATATAGAAGGACATGCAATGTCAGAGAACTTGGGGGTTTTTCTGGACAATCAAAAATTCCAGTATAGCAAGTCTCCTATAGTGGGTAAGAGAGCGTAGGTTCTTATATCAACTCCCTGGGTTCAGATCCTGCTACCATTATTTACCCACCAGCAGCGTGATTTAGGACAAATCACTTAAGCCCTGGGCCTCAGTTTCCTCATCTGTAAAATGGGGATGATAAAAATAGCACTAATAGGGCTTCCCTGGTGGCGCAGTGGTTGAGAGTCCGCCTGCCGATGCAGGGGACACGGGTTCGTGCCCCGGTCCGGGAAGATGCCACA
>NW_006797892.1:1398488-1402467 GCF_000442215.2 Lipotes vexillifer | reverse complement strand
GAAAAAAAAAAAAAAAAAAAAAAAAAAAAAAAAATAGCACTAATAATATTATTTTGCTCAGAGGTCTGTTTTGAGGATTAAATTAGCAATGCCAATGCCATGCTTCACAGAGAGTAAGACCTCGGGAAATGTTGGCTATGATAGAGGTCAAGAGGAAGATAAAGAAGTAATTTAAATGCTGCAAACCCTCCTCACACTGCCAGAAATACTCAGTGTTTTTTTTCAGGGTGGGAACTCAGTTTCCTCTCCCATCTTCCCCGGTGTGGTCACAGAGCCCTGCTCCTGGTAGGGGGTGCAGTAAATACCGATTCAGTCAATAAATGAGCCAGGAGCAGAGTTTGTAAGGGGATCAGAATTGACCTCTAAAAATAACCCAAACCTGCACAGAGAACTGTATTCAATATCTTGTAAAAACTTGTAATGGAAAAGAATCTGACAAAGAATATATATATACACACACACATATGTGTGTGTGTATAACAGAATCACTTTGCTGTACACCTGAAACATGTCAAATAAATCAGACTTCAATTAAAAAAAATTTTTTTTTAATCCAAAAACAAAAAGAAAAAACCAAAACTATATTAGAGGGAAGTAATTTGAGGGACAATTCCAGAATGTGACAGTGAGTGAGTCAAAGCATCTATTATTGAAAAGTTTGTATTTTGAGAGAAACATTTTTTTAAAATAAATTTATTTTATTTATTTATTTATTTGGCTGTGTTGGGTTTTCATTTCTGTGCGAGGGCTTTCTCTAGTTGCGGTGAGCAGGGGCCACTCTTCATCGCGGTGCGCGGGCCTCTCACTATCGCGGCCTGTCTTGTTGCAGAGCACAGGCTCCGGACGCGCAGGCTCAGTGGCCATGGCTCACGGGTCTAGCCGCTCCTCAGCATGTGGGATCTTCCCGGACCGGGGCACGAACCCATGTCCCCTGCATCAGCAGGCGGACTCTCAACCACTGCGCCACCAGGGAAGCCCTGGAGGGGTCTACTTTTGATGGATGGTCATGGAAGGCTTCTTAGGGGAGGTGATCCCCAAGCTGAGACCAGCCAGGTCGAGTTGGTGTTCAGTAAGTATGGAAGGCACGAAAGGAAGCAAAACAGAGTGGGCAAGAGTTGTAAGTGGTTGTGACAAGCACAGACTTTCTGGGTTTGAATCCTGCACTGCTAGGACTTGCTGTGTCGTCTTGTGCAAGCTGTTTGCCGTTCTCCCATGCCTCAGTTTCTCCATCTGTAAGATGGGGGTGACAGCAACACTTGTTTCATGGGGCTGTCATGAGGAATCCATGAATTGATATTCATAAAGCACGTGCATGTTTGACCAGCCTGAATCAAGCATCACGCACATAAGGGTCCCAGAGGCTGTTGACTCCAGTTACATCCTCTGCTTCACCTGAGCTCTAACCTGCACCTCTCCTCTTCTCTACCTGAGGGCGCTCTCCAACTCAACCCAACACAGGCTCACCCTGGAAACGTGGGGGGAGATAAAGTCCTGAGGGCTTCCCTCAACCAGGAAGGACAGACGTTGGTGGATAAATGCCTCAGGCTCTCTGCCCTCCATTGGAGTCACAGTGACCTGCACCCCACACAGGCTCTCAGGGGACCCCCAGGGAAACAGGCCCTGTTGTCCAACATGGTACCCTGCCCATCAACGCACCCTTTATTGGCTCTTCTGCCTTCCCTGTCTCACTTCTCTCCCTCTCGGTGCTTCCTGGAATCAGCTCCCAGCGCTGGGATGGGGCATGCAATGTGTCTAGAGGGTAAAGCATAAGGATGCAGTTCAACTGATGAAGGGATAAACACATATGGTCTATCCCTATGATGGAATAATATTCTGCCATAAAAAGGAATGAAACTCTGATGCATGCCACAATGTGGATGAACCTCAAAAACATCACAATAAGTGAAAGAAGCCAGACACAAAAGGTCACATATTGTATGCTTCCATTTATATGAAATGTCTGGAAGAGGTAAATCTATAGACAGAAGGTAGACTAGTGGTTTTCAGGGGGTTGGGAGGAGGAGGAATGAGGAGTGAGTGCTTAGTGGGTACAGGGATTCTTTGGGGTGCTGAAAATGTTTTGAAACTAGATAGAGGTGATGGTTGTACAACACTGTGAATGTATTAAATGTCACTGAATTGGGACTTCTCTGGTGGTTCAGTGGTTGGGACTCCACGCTCCTGATGCAGGCGGCCTAGGTTCGATCCCTGGTGGGGGAACTAGAGCCCACATGCATGCCGAAACTAAGAGTTCACATGCCACAACTAAGGAGCCTGTAAGCCACAACTAAGGTGCCTGCCTGGCACAACTAAGACCCAGCACAACCAAATAAATAAATTAAATAAATAATAAATAAAATAAATATTAAGAAAAAAAAAGTCACTGAATTGTTGGGACTTCCCTGGTGCTCCAGTGGGTAAGACTCTGTGCTCCCAATGCAGGGGGCAACTAGATCCCGTCTGCCTGATACAACTAAGACCCAGCGAAGCCAAAATAAATAAATAAATAATAATAAATAAATATTTTTTTTAAAAAGAGTTACTTTCTATTAAAAAAAAAGTCACTGAATTTTTCACTTTTTCTTCTTTTTAATTGGCTGAGATGCATGCTGGATCTTAAGTTCCATGTCCCCTGCAATGGAAGCGCAGATTCCTAACCACTGGACAGCCAGGGAATTCCCTGAACTGTTCACTTTTAAATGGTTAATGTTAACTTTATGTTGTATGAACTTCACCTCAATTAAAAAATATATTAAATGCACACACACGCAAACCCTGAACAGCTTTCCCCTCCACTGCTCCGAGGCGCGGAATCCTCAGCCAGTCCTGGGACCCTGTGTGGGAATTGTCACCTGGCATCTCCTCCAGGGAGGGGAAACCTCTTCAGTGCTGAAAGCCATGTGGTCCTTCCTTCCTAAAACTGCAAGAAAGGGAATTCATGTTTCTTCACTGAGGCTCTACTATGTGCAGGCCCTGTGCTGGACACTGGAAACTGTTTCCTTCAATGCTCCTTTTTTTTTTTTTTTTCTTCAATTTGGCTGCATCGGGTCCTAGTTGTGCACGTGGGATCTTCGTTGCAGCATGCGGGATCCTTCACTGCGGCATACAGACTTCTCTCCAGTTGTGGTGTGTGGGCTCAGTAGTTGCAGCACGCGGGCTTATTTGCCCCGTGGCATATGGGACCCTAGTTCCCCGACCAGGGATCCAACCCATGTCCCCTGCATTGGAAGGCAGATTCTTAACTACTGGACCACCAGGGAAGTACTCCTTCAACCCTCTTGACCCTCTCTTGCCTCATCCATTTAATTTTTCTTAATACCACCTGACATTACATTATATATACATGGTTTCTCCCACTAGGACGTAAGTTTCACAGGTGCCGGAAGTTTGTCTGTCTTGTTTATTACCATATCCCTCTCACCTGGCACATAGTAGGTGCTCAATAAATATTGATCAGGTGAAGGAACCTAGCAAGATAGGCATTAGCATCTCCAGTTTACAGGTGGGGAAATGCAGGCTCAGTGATTTGTCAAAATCACATGACTAGTAAGTAACAGAGACTGAATTTGAACTCAAGGCCATCTGGGGGCACAGCCCATGTGGCAGGGAGCGGTCCTTCATCAGCTTCCTATGCGTGGCTGGGATGAGTTAGAAGTCTGAAAATTAAAGGTGTCAAGGTGATGACTCATCTCTTAGGCAAAGAAGCGGGGAATGGTGACCTGGAGCTGAGTCACTGTTTCCGCTTCCCTTTGTGCTGACTTGCTCAAACCTCCAGTTCTTGGCCGCCCTGAGCTCTTTGTGGGGATGAGGCCAGGGACTGAACATAGCCTGGGCCTCCATTCTCATCTTGCCTCTGCCCTCTTGGCTGGGACCGTCTGACCCAGATGAAACCACAGATGTGGGCCCAGGCCAGCAGTCCCTATACAGCTATGGCAAGCTCTGAACGCTGGCAGTGATGAAACTTGAAGACATTCCTGCT
>NW_006797892.1:1367581-1398464 GCF_000442215.2 Lipotes vexillifer | reverse complement strand
TTCCTGCTATGAGGTTTTCTTGGATGGACAGCAACAGCTGTAACCCCTTCCATACCTGACTTATTTAAAACACTTATTTAATCTAACTGTTAAAAAAGAAAAGAAGCCTTAACATCAGAAAGAGATGGATTTGAAGCCCAGATCTGTCATTTATTAGCTGTGTGACCTAGGGCTCACTACTTAACCACTCTGTTCTTCAATTTTCTCATCTGGAAAATGAGGTAATAATAGTATCTGCTTCCAAATGTTGGCAGGAGGATGGAACAAGACTTTTTTGAGTGGGGGTGATTTGTACAGCCTAAAGAAGGAGGAAAAGGTGCTGAAGACTGAACCCCCCGGTAGGGATAGGAGTGGGGTGGGGTTGGAGGTGATCAGGGTTCTGGATGTGGGCCCCAGGATGACCAGTTAGTCAAAGGTTGAGACTGGCCAAGTGGCTTAATACTGGCAACTTCCCCTTCTCTAACTATACATGAGTGGGGGATGGATCATGCTAAGCCCTGCCCTGTGCCACACAGAATTAGAATACGAGCTCACACAGAATGAGAACATCCCACAAAAGGAAGAATGTTAATCAAGCTCATGGCTGGGGATCGCAGGGTGAGGGATATTAAAACTGTTACCCTGGTAATCCTTGAATGTATTTTCGTTGTGAAAGATTCTAACACTCCAGATCTATATAGAGCAAACTATGAAGTCCCTCTTCATCCACTTCCACTATCAACAGTTTGGAGCACACTCTTACTGTCTTTTTTCTTTGCATTTATGTAGATAACGTGCACAGGGCTAATAGCTAACACTAACTGGGCATTTACCACATATCAGGCACTGCCCCAAGCAATCTACATAGCTTAATATATTTAATCTTCACAACAGCCACGTGAGGCAAATTCTTTTATCATCTCTCTTTTACAGAGGGGGAGACTCAGACCCAGAGAAGTGAAGTAACTTCCCCAAAGTCACGCAGCTTCGGAGAGGAGGAGTTGGGATTCAAACTCAGGCAGCCTGGCCCCAAAGTCTATACATGTAACCATGGCATTCTGTTGTCTCTCATATATTTTCATTTTTGCATAAATGGGGTCATACCTTGTGCATCTTTTGCATCTTGTTTTTTACATTTTATATATTTTAGAGAACATCCCATGTCAGTTCACATAGGACTGCTCCTCTCACTTTAATGGTGGCACAGAACTGCATGGTATTCCACAGACAAAGATGCTATAATATATTTGTTGATTCCTTGTTGATGGACTGTTAGGGTGTTTCCACTCTGTCATTTTTACAAACAACCCTTTCACCGTCATCACTTGAACATGTATCTTTGGATCTTTGGGAACTCATAGCTATTTCTAGAGATTCCTAGAAGTGAGGATTTAAATCTTCAGAAAATATTGTTAGATTGTCTTCCCAAAAGGAAGCCCCAGTTTACACCCCATCATCAGTGTATAAGTCCCTGATCCCCACACTCTTGCCAACACTGGATGGATATAGCTTTCATTTATTTTGTCACTGGATGGGGGAGATGGGAAAGTCATGTCTCGCTGGATGTTTTCCTTTGCATTTCCCAGATTACCAGTGAGCTCAGCATCTTTTCTTGCTTTTTTTTTTTTGATTGAAGTATAGTTGATTTACAATGTTGTGTTAATTTCTGCTGTACAGCAAAGTGACTCAGTTACACACACACACACACACACACACACACACACACACATATATATGTATTCTTTTCCATTATGGTTTTTTTTTTTATTAAAAGTTTGCTTTATTTTTCTGTTGAATCAAGTACTATCTCCCAATTACAGTTACAATTTATGCCTTACAAATGTTAGCACAGTTAGCAATACCTCATTGACAATTGAATAATAAATCAAACTAGGTCCCAGCGGTTATGTCCACATCTAGGTTGTTAGGGTGATCAAGAACTCTTATTTGTTTGCTTTAGCTTTTAGTCCTTGGTTATATCTCCAAATACGAAAGAGCTGAGAGGCTCCGGCTGTCCCGACAAAGAAATTAACAGCAAACAGACTCCAGTTTTTGGGAATAATTACAAGTGAGTATCTTGACCAAATAAACCCCGTAGCCATCAAAACAGCAGATTGGGCTGTGCTGAGTTTTTCTGCAGGTCTGGCCATGTCAGCCAATCCAGCACACACCAAGCCCCATTTCATAATTGGAGCCCAGAAGAATACTGTTTTGGGACCTGCCGGGTGGTTGTACAACGGCCTCAGTTTCTTAGGCAGCAGAAGCTCCACTTTATCAAGGACCCGGTGGTAGGTGGCCCGCAGGCCCCGGGCGCCGGCGGCTGACATTTCTGCGGACGAGTGATCGTGGGCAGCCAGGTAAGGCAGCGGCCGTGTGCTCCTCCCTGGCTGGCTCCATCATGGTTTATCCCAGGAGATTGGATATAGTTCCCTGCACTGTACAGTAGGACCTTGTTGTTTTCAGCATCTTTCCAAATGTGTATAATGACCATTTCTGTATTACCTTCTGTGAATGCCCTGACAGAGTTAATAGGGCTGTGGATATTTAACGTTTCTTTCTCTGTATACCCCGACTCCACCCTGTAGTCGCCGTTTATGGCTATCCAAATCCTCCTCTTTCCTGTGATGATAGTCCCTGTGTCCCCCTTTTCACCAATCTCCTGTGTGGTCAAATTCACAGCCTTTGACCCAAAGGGAGCCAACAGGTCCATCCCTAGGTCGTGGTGATTGGTTCAGGGCAGAGCTCACGACCCAAGAAGGGCCAACCAGAGAAAACAAGCCTCCAAACTTGACTTCTTTTCCAGCTCTTGGACAGAGAAACTCTGTCTTCCTCTGCATTTGGATCAGTGACATGAGGAATCCAAAGCTGCCAGGGAACCCCAAGAGAAGCAGGAAAATGAAGAAACCACAGAGAAGGCAAAGTGAAGGAAGGCAGAGATTCTGAGTCTGGATGTTATTATTATCTGAGCCCCTGGATCCACCTTCATCCAAAGTCAACCCATGCCTGAACTTCCCCATTATGTAAGGGAATGGATTTCTTTGTTTTAATTATTATTATTTTTTAAAACAGCTTAGGTTGAGATTGTTGGGTTTTTTGGTTTTGGTTTTTTTCATTTTCACCTAACTTAATCCCATGTCCAGAAGAAAGAAAACACAGATTTGCACTGAAACAGAGCAGGACCTTATGGTCCTTCCCCCCAGCCCCATGTCCTCAGCCTGCCTTTTGTCTGTGGAAAAACTTTAGCCAAAGAATAAGTTTAATTAGAGAAGTGAGAAAATGCAGAAACAAAGGAAAACAGTCCAACAAGACTAAATAATAATAGTTGAGTCATTAAGCATAGTCAAGGACCTTTAGTTCCTTCTCAAGAGCTATAGATAATATTCTGAGCCATATCCTGTGAGCTGTCTTACAGATACTGAAACCCCCACCAGGTGGAGAAGTTAACTACATGATGACCAGCCATGACATAAGCTGCCACAATTCTGAGAACTGGCCTCAAGAAATGGAAACATAGATAGCCTCATCCACCAGAGGGCAGACAGCAGAAGCAAGAAGAACTACAATCCTGCAGCCCGTGGAAGGAAAACCATATTCACAGAAAGACAGACAAAATGAAAAGGCAGAGGACTTTGTACCAGATGAAGGAACAAGATAAAACCCCAGAAAAACAACTAAATGAAGTGGAGATAGGCAACCTTCCAGAAAAAAAATTCAGAATAATGATAGTGAAGATCATCCATGACCTCAGAAAAATAATGGAGGCAAAGATCTAGAAGATGCAAGAAATGTTTAACAAAGACCCAGAAGAATTAAAGAACAAACAGAGATGAACAATACAATAACTGATATGAAAACTACACTAGAAGGAATCAATAGCAGAATAACTGAGGCAGAAGAACGGATAAGTGACCTGAAGACAGAATGGTGGAACTCACTGCCATGGAACAGAATAAAGAAAAAAGAATGAAAAGAAATGAAGACAGCCTAAGAGACCTCTGGGACAACATTAAACACAACAACATTCGCATTATAGGGGTCCCAGAAGGAGAAGAGAGAGAGAAAGGACCCAAGAAAATATTTGAAGAGATTATAGTCAAAAACTTCCCTAACATGGGAAAGGAAATAGCCACCCAAGTCCAGGAAGTGCAGAGAGTCCCAGGCAGGATAAACCCAAGGAGAAACATACGGAGACACATAGTAATCAAACTGACAAAAATTAAAGACAAAGAAAAATTATTGAAAGCAACAAGGGAAAAAAGACAGGTAACATACAAGGGAACTCCCATAAGGTTAACAGCTGATTTCTCAGCAGAAACTCTACAAGCCAGAAGGGAGTGGCACGATATATTTAAAGTGATGAAAGAGAAGACCCTACAACCAAGATTACTCTACCTGGTAAGGATCTCATTCAGAGTCGATGGAGAAATCAAAAGCTTTACAGACAAGCAAAAGCTAAGAGAATTCAGCACCACCAAATCAGCTCTACAACAAATGCTAAAGGAACTTCTCTAAGTGGGAAACACAAGAGAAGAAAAGGACCTACAAAAACAAACCCATAACAATTAAGAAAATGGTAATAGGAACATACATATTGATAATTACCTTAAATGTGAATGGATTAAATGCTCCAACCAAAAGACACAAGCTCCCTGATTGGATACAAAAACAAGACCCACGGGCTTTCCTGGTGGGGCAGTGGTTGAGAGTCCGCCTGCCGATGCAGGGGACACGGGTTCGTGCCCCGGTCCGGGAGGATCCCACATGCCGCAGAGTGGCTGGGCCCGTGAGCCATGGCCTCTGGACCTGCGCGTCCGGAGCCTGTGGTCCACAACGGGAGAGGCCACAGCAATGAGAGGCCCGCGTACTGCAAAAAAAACACAAAAAACAAAAAACAAAAACAAGACCCATATACATGCTGTCTACAAGAGACCCACTTCAGACCTAGGGATGCACACAGACTGAAAGTGAGGGGCTGGAAAAAGATATTCCATGCAAATAGAAAGCAAAAGAAAGCTGGAGTAGCAATACTCATATCAGATAAAATAGAATTTAAAATAAAGAATGTTACAAGAGACAAGGAACTACATAATGATCAAGGGATCAATCCAAGAAGAAGATATAACAATTATAAATTATGTGCACCCAACACAGGAGCACATCAATACATAAGGCAACTGCTAACAGCTATAAAAGAGGAAGTCTACAGTAACGCAATAATAGTGTTAGACTTTAACACCTCACTTACACCAATGGACAGATTATCCAGACAGAAAATTAATACGGAAACACAAGCTTCAAATGACACAATAGACCAGATAGATTTAATTGATATTTATAGGACATTCCATCCAAAAAGAGCAGATTACACTCCCTTCTCAAGTGCACATGGAACATTCTCCAGGATAGATCACATCTTGGGTCACAAATCAAGCCTCGGTAAATTTAAGAAAATTGAAATCATATCAAACGTGTTTTCCAACCACAACGCTATGAGATAAGAAATCAATTACAGGGAAAAAAATGTAAAATACACAAGCACATGGAGGCTACACAATATGTTACTAAATAACCAAGAGATCACTGAAGAAATCAAAGAGGAAATAAAAAAGTACCTAGACACATTACAGAGAAATCATGACGATCCATAACCTATGGAGTGCAGCAAAAGCAGTTCTAAGATGGAAGTTTATAGCAATACAAACTTACCTCAAAAAACAAGAAGAATCTCAAATAAACAATCTAACCTTACGTCTAAAGCAATAAGAGAAAGAAGAACAAAAAAAACCCAAAGTTAGCAGAAAGAAAGAAATCATGAAGATCAGATCAGAAATAAATGAAAAAGAAATGAAGGAAACGATAGCAAAGATCAATAAAACTAAAATCTTGTTTTTTGAGAAGATAAACAAAATTGATAAACCGTTAGCCAGACTCATCAAGAAAAAAAGGGAGAAGACTCAAATCAACAGAATTAGAAATGAAAAAGGAGAAGTAACCACTGACACTGCAGAAATACAAAGGATCATGAGAGATTACTACAAGCAACTCTATGCCAATAAAGTGGACAACCCAGAAGAAATGGACAAATTCTTAGAAAAGCACAAGGCTCTGAGACTGAACGAGGAAGAAATAGAAAATATGAACAGACTGATCACAAGTAATGAAATTGAAACTGTGATTAAAAATCTTCCAACAAACCAAAGTCCAGGACCAGATGGCTTCACAGGTGAATTCTATCAAACATTTAGAGAAGAGCTAACACCCATCCTTCTCAAACTCTTCCAAAAAATTGCAGAGGAAGGAACACTCCCAAACTCATTCTATGAGGCCACCATCACCCTGATACCAAAACCAAATATACTACAAAAAAAAAAAAGAAAAAGAAAATTACAGATCAATATCACTGATGAATATAGATGCAAAAATCCTCAACAAAATACCAGCAAACAGAATCCAGCAACACATTAAAAGGATCATACACCACAATCAAGTGGGATTTATCCCAGGGATGCAAGGACTCTTCAATATATGCAAATCAACCCATGTGATACACCATATTAACAAATTGAAGAATAAAAACCATATGATCATCTCAATAGATGCAGAAAAAGCTTTTGACAAAATTCAATACTGATTTATGATAAAAACTCTCCAAAAAGTGGGCATAGAGGGAACCTACCTCAACATAATAAAGGCCATACATGACAAACCCACAGCAAACATCATTCTCAATGGTGAACAACTGAAAGCATTTCCTCTAAGATCGGGAACAAGGCAAGGATGTCCCCTCTCGCCACTCTTATTCAACATAGTTTTGGAAGTCCTAGCCACAGCAATCAGAGAAGAAAAAGAAATAAAAGGAATACAAATTGGAAAAGAAGAAGTAAAACTGTCACTGTTTGCAGATGACATGATACTATACATAGAGAGTCCCAAAGATGCCACCAGAAAACTGCTAGATCTAATCAATGAATTTGGTAAAGTTGCAGGATACAAAATTAATGCACAGGTATCTCTTGCATTCCTATACACTAAAAATAAAAGATCAGAAACAGTTATTAAGGAAACAATCCCATTCACCATTGCTACAAAAAGAATAAAATATCTAGGAATAAACCTATCTAAGGAGGTAAAAGACCTATACTCAGAAAACTATATGACACTGATAAAAGAAATCAAAGATGACACAAACAGATGGAGAGATATACCATGTTCTTGGATTGGAAGAATCAGTATTGTGAAAATGACTATACTACCCAAAGCAATCTACAGATTCAATGCAATCCCTATCAAATTACCAGTGGCATTTTTTACAGAACTAGAACAAAAAGATCTTAAAATTTGTATGGAGACACAGAAGACCCTAAATAGCCAAAGCAGTCTTGAGGGAGAAAAACAGAGCTGGAGTAATCGACTCCCTGACTTCAGACTATACTACAAAGCTACAGTAAACAAGACAATATGGTACTGGCACAAAAACAGAAACATAGATCAATGGAACAGGATAGAAAGACCAGAGATAAACCCATGCACCTATGGTCAACTAATCTATGACAAGGGAGGCAATGATATACAATGGAGAAAAGACAGTCTTTTCAATAAGTGGTGCTGGGAAAACCGGACAGCTACATGTAGAAGAATGAAGTTAAAACACTCCCTAACACCATACACAAAAATAATCTCAAAATGGATTAGAGGCCTAAATGTAAGACTGGACACTATAAAACTTTTAGAGGAAAACATAGGAAAAACACTCTTTGACATAAGTCACAGCAAGGTTTTTTTTGATCCACCTCCTAGAGTAATGGAAATAAAAACAAAAATAAACAAATGGGACCTAATGAAACTTAAAATCTTTTGCAAAGCAAAGGAAACTACAGACAAAACGAAAAGACAACCCTCAGAATGGGAGAAAATATTTGCAAACAAATCAATGGACAAAGGACTAATCTCCAAAATATATAAACAGCTCATGCAGCTCCATATCAAAAAAAAAACAACCCAGTCCAAAAATGGGCAGAAAACCTAAATAGACATTTCTCCAAAGAAAACATACAGATGGCCAAGAAGCACATGAAAAGCTGCTCAACATCACTAATTATTAGAGAAATGCAAATCAAAACTACAATGAGGTATCACCTCACACCAGTTAGAATGGGCATCATCAGAAAATCTACAAACAACAAATGCTGGAGAGGGTGTGGAGAAAAGGGAGCCCTCCTGCACTGTTGGTGGGAATGTAAATTGATCCAGCCACTATGGAGAACAGTATGGAGGTTCCTTAAAAAATTAAAAATAGAACTACCATATGACCCAGCAATCCCACTCCTGGGCATATACCCAGAGAAAACCATAATTTAAAAAGATACATGCACCCCAATGTTCACTGCAACACTATTTACAATAGCCAGGTCATGGAAGCAACCTAAATGCCCATCGACAGACAAATGGATAAAGAAGATGTGGTACATATATACAATGGAATATTACTCAGCCACAAAAAGGAACGAATTTGGGTCATTTGTAGAGATGTGGATGGATCTAGAGACTGTCATACAGAGTGAAGTAAGTCAGAAAGAGAAAAACAAATATCGTGTATTAACGCATATACATGGAACCTAGAAAAATGCTACAGATGAACCAGTTTGCAGGGCAGAAATAGAGACACAGACGTAGAGAACAAACGTATGGACACCAAGGGGGGAAAGTGGAGGGGGCGGGGAGGTGTGTGGGATGAATTGGGAGATTCGGATTGACATATATACACTAATATGTATAAAATAGATAACTAATAAGAACCTGCTGTATAAAAAATAAATAAAATAAAATTCTAAAATTCAGAAGAAAAAAAAAAAGAAATGGAAACAAACCAACCCTGGAACTGAAGATTAACTGCACTTATAACAGTCAGGATGACACTGGTCAGACCACCGATGACCAATTTCTAGATGACTGCCAGAGCTGACTGTGCTGTTTCTGCATGTAGCCCTCTCCCCTCACCTATAAAAGCTCTTACCCCCAGATTGTCACAGGAGAGGAATGGGGGAGGAGCTGGCCTTTGGACAGGCATCCACTGCCCCCACCCCCAGTTGCCAGCATCAAAAATAAAGCAAAGTTTCCTTTCCACCACCCTTGCCTTTTTATTGGCTTTTGGGCGACAAGTAGCCTGACCCCACTTTTGGTTACAATATTCAGCCAAACTTGGCTCTCAAGCCTGAGGGCCCATAGATGTGCTTCTAGACCTGCTCAGGTGTTAAGTATGATTTTTTTTTTTTTAATGCTAAAACATTAACGGCTTGAGCCGTTGCCCCGCCCTCTCCCTCTCTCTCTTTCTGGTCGTGGATTCTGGAGAAGATGCACAGAAATGGCACCTCACAAGGGGAAAGAAAAGAAGGAAGAACAGATCATCAGCCTCGGCCCTCAGGTGGCTGAGGGAGAAAATGTATTTGGTGTGTGCCACCTTTTTGCATCCTTCAATGACTCTTTTGTCCATGTCACAGACCTTTCTGGCAAGGAAACTATCTGCCGTGTAACTGGTGGGATGAAGGTGAACGCTGACTGAGATGAGTCATCTCCATATGCTGCCATGTTGGCTGCCCAGGATGTAGCCGAGAGGTGCAAGGAGCTGGGCATCACTGCCCTCCACATCAAACTCCGAGCCACAGGAGGAAATAGGACCAAGACTCCTGGACCGGGGGCCCAGTCAGCCCTCAGAGCCCTCGCCCGCTCAGGAACAAAGATTGGGCGGATTGAGGATGTCACCCCCATCCGCTCCGACAGCACCCGCAGGAAGGGGGGTCTCAGTGGTCGCTCTCTGTGAAAAGGACTCCTCAAATTATTGTTTTCTGTTAATAAATTGCCTTGATGTAAGCTCAAAATACGAAAATGCTAAAGCAAACGGAAGGCATAAGTCCCACTGTTTTGGAAGGAAGCAAGGTAGACACAGAAAAGACAATGTCTGGCCCTCAGATCCTTGGAGACTTTTCATTTTATTTTATTTATTTATTTATTTTTGCGGTATGCGGGCCTCTCACTGTTGCGGCCTCTCCCGTTGCGGAGCACAGGCTCCGGACGCGCAGGCTCAGCGGCCATGGCTCACGGGCCCAGCCGCTCCGCGGCACGTGGGATCCTCGCGGACCGGGGCACGAATCCGTGTCCCCTGCATCGGCAGGCGGACTCCCAACCATTGCGCCACCAGGGAAGCCCGGAGACTTTATTTTAGGAGAAGGAGGAGGAGGAAGCTTTGTGATCTGAGCAAACGGCATGGGCGGCAGGAAGGAACAGACGGTCTCATTACTTTTTGTTTGACTCAGGTTTTCTTGCATGGGGGGGCGCGCGGGCAAGGGTGATAAGAGGGCTGGTGGCTCTCCTTCGTGGGAAGAACCACAGCTGTCACCGAGAGAGGCTTTTACACACTCTGTGAACAATTGCCTTTGAATTCTAATTTTTATTTTCCAAATAAAAATAACTGCTCTTGAGATTAGTCAGAGGTCCCCAGACTGGGAGAGAGGAGGCTGCTAGCCACTGGTTACACTGGAGTTTCACCAGAGAGAGAGAGCGGGGAAGGGTGGAGGGTGAGTGAAAAGAGGTTGGGACTCCCAATGTCAAACCCTGACTCTCCCACTTACCAGCTGCTCTGGTTGCTATGACTGCAACACAAAGTACCCCCCAAACTTAGTGCCATAAAACAACCATTTATTTTGCTTACAGATGCCATGGATCAGGAATTCAGGCAGAGCACATCAGTCAGGATGGCTTGTCTCTGCTCAGCCTTATCTGGGGCCTCAGCTGGAAGATCCAAAGGTCAGAAGCTTGATCATCTGAAGGCTCCCTCCCTCACACATGGGGAGGTTCATGCTGCTTGTAGGCTGGGCCTCTCCAAGTGCTTGGCTTGGGCTTCCTCACAGCATGGCCACTGGGTTCCAGGACCAAGCATCCTCAAAGAGAGAGGCAGCTGGAAGTTGTATCACCATTCATGACCTAGTTTTGGGAATAACCTAGAGTCACTTCCCCCATATCCTATTCATTGAGGCAGTCACAAGGTCCTGCCCAAATTCAGATACAGGAGTAATAGATTCTGCTTCTTGATGGGGGACAACACCATTCTGGAAAGGCACATGGGACTGGAAACATTTCTGTGACCCCTTTTGGCAATTACAATCAGCCTCACTAACTGCATGAGATACCAGGCAAGTTGCTTCACCTCTCTGGGCTTCAGTTTCCTCATCAGTAAAATGGAGATAATAATAGTGTCTACAGTGTAAACACATGAAATAATGTCTATAAAGTACTCAGCACAGTGCCTGCTACATGGCAAGTGGTCAGTGAGAATTAGAAGGTATTGCTAAGAACGGTTATGATTGAACGTCAAGGCATCTTGGTATATCTGAAATGGGGTGTTATGGGTTGAACTGTGTCCCCTCCAAAAGATATATGTTCAAGTGTTGACCCGTGATACCTGTGAATGTGACTTTATTTGGAAATTAGATTTTTGCAGATGTAATTAAGATGTAGATTAAGATGAGGTCATACTAGATTAGGGTGGGCCCTAAATCCAATCATGGGGATTCTTATTAAAAAAAAAAATGGCAGGACTTCCCTGGTAGCGTAGTGGTTAAGAATCCACCTGCCAGGGCTTCCCTGGTGGCGCAGTGGTTGAGAATCTGCCTGCCAATGCAGGGGACACGGGTTCGAGCCCTGGTCTGGGAAGATCCCACATGCCGCGGAGCAACTGGGCCCGTGAGCCACAACTACTGAGCCTGCGCGTCTGGAGCCTGTGCTCTGCAACAAGAGAGGCCGCGACAGTGAGAGTCCCGCGCACCGCGATGAAGAGTGGCCCCCACTTGCCACTAAAAAAAAAAAAAGAATCCACCTGCCAGTGCAGGGGACACAGTACAGTCCCTGGTCCAGGAAGATCCCACATGCCACGGAGCAACAAAGCCCGTGCGCCATAACTACTGAGCCTGCGCTCTAGAGCCCGTGAGCCACAACTACTGAGCCCGCACCCCGCAACTACAGAAGCCTGCATGCCTAGAGCCCGTGCTCCACAACATGAGAAGCCACCACAATTAGAAGCCCAAGCACCGCAACGAAGAGTAGCCCCCGCTCGCCGCAACTAGAGAAAGCCCGCGCGCAGCAATGAAGACCCAACGCAGCCAAAAATTAATTAATTAATTAATTAACTAAAACGAAAAAGGTACAGACACACCCAGGGAGAAGGCCATGTGACAACAGGCAGGAATTCGAGTAAAGTATCTGCAAGCCGAAGGACTCCAAGGATCGCTGGCCACCCCCAGAAGCCAGGAAGCAGTAAAGAAGGATCCTTCCCAAGCACCTTCAGAGGCAGCATGGCCCTGTGGATGCCTTGATTTCAGACTTCAGTCCCCAGAACCATGAGAGGATAAATTTCTATTGTTTTAAACCGCTCAGTATATGGTACCTTATTATGGCAGCCCGAGGAAATTGATACATGGGAAGGAAGCCAGGAGGACGTGAGTTCTAATCCCAGAGCTGCCTCTGATTAGCAAGTGTTGTTGGCTTCTTCCCTTCCACTCCCTGAGTCTGCTTTGTCATCTGTAAAATGAGGGGACTGGATTTGCTGGTTTCTAACCTCCTTTCTCTCTGGTGATGCTTTGATACATACACATAACAAAACGTCAAAATCCATTGTCTTCTGAATGTTCTGGGACCGTGATGCTGATATAAACATATGATACTTAATTATGAAACTGATCTTTTTGCCTTTGGACCCTGAAGGTGGTTCCCAAACCTTCTTTGTGCAGTTTCTCCCAACTAACGGTGTTTTCTTTTTTTTTTTTTCCTTTAAAAAAATTTTGTTAGGGCTTCCCTGGTGGCGCAGTGGTTGAGAGTCCGCCTAACGATGCAGGGGACACAGGTTCGTGCCCCAGTCCGGGAAGATCCCACATGCTGCGGAGCGGCTGGGCCCGTGAGCCATGGCCGCTGAGCCTGCGCGTCCGGAGCCTGTGCTCCGCAGCGGGAGGGGCCGCAGCGGTGAGAGGCCCGTGTACCGCCAAAAAAAAAAAAATAATAATAATAATAAAAGAAAAGAAAAGAAATTTTTTAGAGTATAGTTGATTTATAATGTTGTGTTAGTTTCTGGTGTACAGCAAATTGACTCAGTTATACACATACATATATCCATTCTTTTTCAGATTCTTTTCTCATATAGGTTATCACAGAATATTGAGTAGAGTCCCCTGTGCTGTACAGCAGGTCCTTGTTGGTTATCTGTCTTCTACATGGTAGTGTGTTTATGTTTATCCCAAGCTCCTGATTTATCCCTCCCCCATATGTTTTCCCTTTGGTAACCATAAGTTTGTTTTCAATATCTGTAAGTCTGAAAAATATGGAACGTTTCATGAATTTGCGAGTTATCCTTGCTCAGGGGCCGTGCTAATCTACTCCATGTCATTCCAATTTTACTGTATGTGCTGCTGAAGCGAGCACCTAACTGTATTTTCTGGTTAAACATTATTTTCAAATTAATTTGACAAAGATAAAGTAGGGGTTATTGTTAAAACAAACAAAAATACCAAAGAGAATAAGTTTAAAAAAAAAGCAATCCCCGGGCTTCCCTGGTGGCGCAGTGGTTGAGAGTCCGCCTGCTGATGCAGGGGACACGGGTTCGTGTCCCGGTCCGGGAAGATCCCACATGCCGCGGAGCAGCTTCACCTTAAATAGCCCCCTTTGGAGTAAATCCACACTCTGAATTTTAAAGTGAACGGAGGGCCTTTTTCCCCCAAACATAAATTTCCTCTAGCACTGTGTTAAGGCGAACTGATAAACCAGCTCCTACACTGTTAACCCTTCCATGGGAACAGTAGTTATTGCTGTCTCCAATCCAGGGAGCCCGTATTAAAAAAAAAAAAAAAAAAAAAAAAGCAATCCCTTTGCAGTGACCAATCCCACCATAATGTGATAAGACCATTAACTGTTTGGTATATATTCTTCTTCTATACACGTTTGATAATTTGTACACAATATATGCTCTACAAAAATGAATGCATGGACAGGGTGTGTTTTCCAACAGTGAGTTCATGTGGTACGAACCCTTTTACTACCTGCCGTAATCAGTTAACATAGCTGGGAGATGAGATGAGGGCTGATGCCAGGACCACTATCATGTGCAAATCCAGAGGGCATCTTCATAGAGGACAGTGTGAATGGGTCAGAGAGGAAGCATCACAAGGAATGCCCAGGCCGTGAAGCTTCAGCACTGTGGACAGGGGCACAGCTCTCCCCTCCACCCCTGACAGTAAGCATTTAGGTTTATGGTAGATGCAAAGATGACTAAGACATAGACATTGCCCTCAGGGTATTCACAGTCCTATGGGAGAGTCAGCTTTGCGGTTGAATAATAACTTAATACTGACATATCAAGATAAAACAGAAATAACAATTATCATTAACATTCACTGAGGACTTCCCTGGTGGAGCAGTGGTTAAGAATCTGCCTGCCAGTGCAGAGGACACGGGTTCGTTCCCTGGTCCGGGAAGATCCCACGTGCCGCGGAGCAACTAAGCCCAAGCGCCACAACTATGGAGCCTGAGCTCTAGAGCCCTCTAGCCACAACAAATAAGCCTGCGTGCCTGAACTCCACAGCAAGAGAAGCCACTGCAATGAGAAGCTCGCGCACTGCAACAAAGAGTAGCCCCCGCTCGCCACAACTAGAGGAAGCCCGCACGCAGCAGTGAAGACCCAAAACAGCCAAAATAAATTAAAATTTTTAAAAAATTCACTGAGCGCCCTGTGCTAAGCACTTTGCTTGCATTATCTGAGTTAATCTTCATCACCACACTATGTTGGAGATAATCATATGATCCTGTTTTACAGATGAAGATGCTGAAGCTCAGAAAGACGAACTGACAAGAGTGAATGGTCACGACCTTACAAATGCACAGGGAAAACCTCTAGAAGTGGTGTTTGGGCGGCAAAAGCCTGTGGCTGGGTATGACTTTCAGCTAACTGGCCTTGGTGGGTAAAGCACATGCTAAGAGAGGGTGTGCCTTGCTGTTGGGCTGTTTATTTATTCACATCACAATAAGGAGGTGCTGCTAAATCTCACTCACCTACTTACTGCACACGAGAACAGCAAACGTGTGTCTCCTGGCCTGCCAGATGTGGCTGTAATGTTCCAGAGGGCCACGGCCACATCTTGTATTGCCTTTGTGTCTGTGGAAGTGTCTAGAGCAGGACCTGCGCTTGTTCAGAGGTGCCCCTAGGGCTTGCTGCTTTACTTCCCAGACAGGACTTCTGCTGTCTTCCTCCCGCCCCCTGCTGTCCGCTTTCCATACTACAGCCAGCATCCTCTAACAAATGCGTATCTGACCCTCCTTGGATGCCCCTTTGAGGCAGCCCACCGCTCTTGGGGTGTGGTGAATGCTCCTCGATGCCCCACACCTGGCTTCCAGTCCCCTCTTTGTGCATGGACCCTGCTGACCACCCCAGCTCCCATTTTTGCTCTGATAACCTGCACTTTACAGCGTGGCCATGACAAACGGCTGTAGGCACCCCCTTCCTCCTCGGGTCAGCCTGTCACCTGAGAGGAAGGCATGCTCCACAGGAAGGAGGGCAGCTCTCTGTGGCTCCTGGCAGGCCTCCTGCTCATCACACTGAGGACCTTTCGTCATCCTCACCATCCGCATCAATAGTGGTAGGACATTACTCTGCAGATGCCTTCCCAGAGCTACACATCATTCCCCAGGAGGCTCTGAAACACAGCTTTGCTTACTTTGTTGAATCCCTGGAGGAACTGGGGGTGCCTCAGGACCCTGGAGACTCCAGTCTCCCATCCTTCCTTTCTTCTCCCCCTTGCAAAAGTGTCTCCCAGCCTGTCTCTACAGAGAAAGCCAATCCTTGGAGACCTCAGGCTATCGTCTAGGGCCTGCAGCATGGCTGTGAAGAGCTGAGCCCAAGTCCAAGGTGGAGAGAACCACAGCAAATAGCAGATCTATCCCTACCTAAGCAAGAAAACAAGCAGGACACAATTGGAACTATATGCACCGTCTTAATCTGTCTGGGCTCTTGTAACAAAAATACCATAGACTGGGGGGCTTAAACAACAATCGTTTATTTCTCATAGTACTGGAGGCTGGAAGTCCAAGGTCAAGATGTTAGCAGATCTGCTATCTCGTGAGGCCCTGCTTCCTGGTTTGCAGATGGCTGTCTTCTCACTGTGTCCTCGCATGGGCAGGAATAGTGAACACTCTGGGGTCTCTCTCTCTTTTTTTTTAATATTTACTTATTTGGTTGCGCTGGGTCTTAGTTGCTGCAGGCGGGCTCCTTAGTTGCTGCTCGCTGGTTTCTTAGTTGCGGCACGCTGGCTCCTTAATCGTGGCATGCAAACTCTTAGTTGAGGCATGCGTGTGGGATCTAGTTCCCTGACCAGGGATCAAACCCAGGCCCCCTGCATTGGGAGCACAGAGTCTTAACCACTGTGCCAGCAGGGAAGTCCTCGGGCTTCTTTAATAAGGACACTAATCCTACTCGGTGAGGGCTCCACCCTCATGACCTAATCACCTCCCAAATGCCCCATCTCCAAATACCATCACATTGTGAGGGAGGATTTCAACATATTAATCTGAGAGGGTGGGGTGGTTGGACACAAACATTCAGTCCCTACCAGGCACCTTGGAGAATCTCTTGTCTCTTTGTGGAAGACAAAAGCCTGTTTCCTGAAGGGACTTGTTAAACTTTGTCATCAAAAAGCTATAGTTAGATGCTCCACATCATCAGACATCAGGGAACTGCAACCCCAAATCACAGTGAGATGCCACTTCACACCCACTAGGATGGCTATAATAAAAAATTTTTAGGGAATTCCCTGGTGGTCCAGTGGTTAGGACTTGGGGGCTTTCACTGCCAAGGATGCAAGTTCAAGCCTGGTTGGGGAGCTAAGATCCCACTAGCCATGTGGTATGGCCAAAAAGAAAAAAATAATTAATTAATCAATTAAAGAACAGAGGTTTTTTTGTGTGTGTATCATTTCAACAAATACTTGGTTTTTTTAAAGTTATTAATGAGATATTTTATGTTCTTTTTTTTTTCATATCAAGTCTTGAAATCCTATGAGCATTTTACACTGTCAGCACATCACAAGTCGGGGACCTCACATATTTCATTATTTATTTATTTGTTTGTTTTGATTTTTCTTTTTTTTTTGGCTGGACTGTGCAGCACATGGGATCTTAGGTCCCCAACCAGGGATCGAGCCCCACTCTCCCTGCAGTGGAAGCGCGGAGTTTTAACCACTGGACCAACCAGGGAAGTCACACACACACACACACACACACACACACACACACACTTTTTTGTGTGTGTGTGTGTGGTACGCGGGCCTCTCACTGTTGCGGCCTCTCCCGTTGCGGAGCACAGGCTCCGGACGTGCAGGCTCAGCGGCCATGAATCACGGGCCCAGCCGCTCCGCGGCATGTGGGATCTTCCCAGACCGGGGCACGAATCCGTGTCCCCTGCATCGGCAGGTGGACTCTCAACCACTGCGCCACCAGGGAAGCCCCTCAAAGGATTTTTTAAAATTTATTTATTTTATTTTTGGCTGCGTTGGGTCTCTTGCTGCACGTGGGCTTTCTCTAGTTGCGGTGAGCGGGGGTTACTCTTTGTTGCGGTGCGTGGGCTTCTCATTGCGGTGGCTTCTCTTGTTGCAGAGCATGGGCTCTAGGCACGCAGCCTTCAGTAGTTGTGGCACATGGGCTCAGTAGTTGTGGCTCGCGGGCTCAGTAGCTGTGGCACACGGGCTTAGTTGCTCCGCAGCACGTGGGTTCTTCTTGGACCAGGGAGCGAAACCGTGTCCCCTGCATTGGCAGGCGGACCCTCAACCACTGCGCCACCAGGGAAGCCCCCACATATACATTTTAAATCCCTATATTAACAACATGTGGCTGACCACTCCCATGTTAGTTCTCAACAGGAAGTTACCCCCCTCCCAGGGAAACATTTGGGAAATTTAAGGAGCTCTTTTTGTTTCCACAATTATTGGGGAGCTCCTGGAATTGAGTGGGCAACAGCCAAACATGCTAACTCTCCTGCAATGCATGGGACAGTGCTGTCAAATGAAGAATTGTCCCATGTCCCCGCTGTGACTTTTGAATCTTCCACTGAACATTCACAAAGGTGGTAAAACAAACAAACAAAAAACTTGTAGGCTCTGAACCTACCTCTGTGTTTTATGTATAATCACAAAGTGCCTTTTGTACTATTTTGTTATACACTGACTATTCCAAGAAGTTAGCTACCCTGTAAATCCTAGGAAGATCATGATTTGCTTGGTTCGGAATTTTACCAAGAGTCATGTACCATCTGGGAAATTCACATCCTCAAATGTGATATCTGTGTGGCTACACAGCACAACCCTATCAATTTGCATTTTTAGCATCTGTCTGCTAAAGTCTCCCAGAGTACTTGTGCCTAAGCATTTACTTATAGAAATGGATGTTATTTTATTATAAATGACTTTCTTTATATTTTTCCTTTTTTTTTTTTTTTCTTGCGTTATGCGGGCCTCTCACTGTTGTGGCCTCTCCTATTTGCGGAGCACAGGCTCCGGATGCGCAGGCTCAGCGGCCATGGCTCACGGGCCCAGCCGCTCCGCGGCATGTGGGATCTTCCCGAAACGGGGCACGACCCCGCGTCTCCTGCATCGGCAGGCGGACTCTCAAGCACTGCACCACCAGGGAAGCCCTATTTTTCCTTTTTTTATATATATATTTTTCCTTTTTAAAATACAGTTGGAGAGGGGGGAACTTCCCTGGTGGGTCAGTGGTTAAGACTCCGAGCTTCCACTGCAAGTGGCACAGGTTCAAACCCTTGTTGGGGAACTAATATCCTGCATGCCACATAGTGCAGCCAAAAAAAAAAAAAAAAAAGAATAAAATACAGTTGGGGCATGGTATTCATTTTTGTAAATTATGTGCGGGAAGAGGCTACATTGTCCATGAATTTTCTTTCAGTAAAGTGAGGTCATGAAATTTTTGTATTAAAAGGGAGCTTTGGGTGTAATGGTTTGTCTGCAGGACCCAGGCCCTGACCCAGCCCAGCTCTCATGTTGCTTTGAGGGACTGAACTGTCTTTTCACCACCTGGCGTTTCTAGGGCATCTCCTGATGACACACTTTGATTGTGTGTCCCAAACCCTAAAGAATCTGGGAAAAGTAGCCAGAACCAGGTCAAGAAGGGCCTTAAATGCCATCCTAAGGGCTTTGAACTTAATCCTAAAGGCAAAGGAAGCCAGCGAACAGTGGCTGTTTGTTCTGTGTTTTATTTCAAAACTTCCACGCCCAAAGTAGCTCTTCAATTTTTCCCACATATTTAATAAAGACTTCATGTTGAAATAATTTTAGAGTTCCAAGAGTTTGCAGACATGGTATAGAGAGCTCTCATCCACCTTTCACCCGGCTTCCCCTAGTGACAACATTTTACATAAATAAATAGAGCCCATTATCAAAACCAGGAAATTAACATTGGTATAGTGCTATTCACTAAACTCCAAGCCCCATTCACTTTCACCAGTTTTCACAGGCACTGGGTGTGAGTGTGTGTGTATGTAATACTATGAAATTTCATTGCATGTGTCTAGATTCGTGTAACCACCACCACAACAGGATACAAAATGGTCCCAACACTACAGTGTGTGTTTAACAACTGTGTACTTTACTAATGTGAAGGTAATTTTGCATTATTTGGTAAGTATTCACAGTGGATCATTGTATAGATTATACAAACAAGGAAGGGGAAAAAATGACAGGACACTTCCCTTTTTATTTCCTTTTGACCAAGAAATTGATCAATGTAGTTTTTAGGGTTAGAAGTATTGTTTCCACATTTTAAGTAGCTAACGTTCCATAACTGATCAGTCATATAACGTTGTTTCATCAACGTTTTTTATCTTTGTCAAAGGACCTCAAACTAGAAAACAAAACACGTGGGATGGCATGACATATCCTCTTTGCTGTATCTTTTTTTAAAGGAATCTTAAGAACAATTTGTGAAATAATTTTAATAATGATTCAGTATCTAGACAGTGAATCTCAATCTTGACTGCAAATCAGAAACACAAGACTAAAAATATTCTTACGGACACAGAGAACAGACTGGTGGTTGCCAAGGGGGATGGTGTTGGGGGAGGGATGGAGTGGGAGGTTGGGGTTAACAGATGGAAGCTTTTATATACAGAATGGATAAACAACAAGGTCCTGCTGTAGAGCACAGAGAAGTATATTCAACTTCCTATGATAAACCATAATGGAAAGAATATTTTTGAAAAAGAATATATATATATATATATATAATCTGAATCAATTTGCTGTATAGGGACTTCCCTGGTGGCGCAGGGGTTAAGAATCCGCCTTCCAACGCAGGGAACATGGGTTCGAGCCCTGGTCCGGGAAGATCCCACGTGCCGCAGAGCAACTAAGCCCGTGTGCCACAACTACTGAAACCCACGCGCCTACAGCCCATGCTCCACAACGAGAAAAGCCACGGCAATGAGAAGCCCGCGCACCGCAACAAAGAGTAGCTCCTGGTCGCCGCAACTAGAGAAAGCCCGTGCTCAGCAACAAAGACCCAACGCAACCAAATATAAATAAATAAATTTATATTTAAAAAATTTGCTGTATAGCAGTAATTAACACAACATTGTAAATCAACTATACTTCAATTTAAAAAGTAATTAAAAAAAAAAAAAAAAAAAAGGGGGGGGGGGTCTTCCCGGGGGGCGGGGGGGTTGGGAGCCCCCCTGCCGATGCAGGGAACACGGGTTCGTGCCCCGGTCCGGGAAGATCCCACATGCCGCGGAGCGGCTGGGCCCGTGAGCCATGGCCGCTGAGCCTGCGCGTCCGGAGCCTGTGCTCCGCAACGGGAGAGGCCACAACAGTGAGAGGCCCGCGTACTGCAAAAAAAAAAAAAAAGACGAGGGTAATTCCCTGGTGGTCCAGTGGTTAGGACTCTGCGCTTTCACAACCGAGGGCCTGAGTTCAGTTCCTGGTCGGGAAGCTAATTTCCACAAGCCGTGGGGTGTGGCCAAAAAATATATAAAAAAATAAAAAATCCCTACATCCAGGCTCTAATTTAGACCAATCAAATCAGAATCTATTAGGATAGGGTACAGGCATCAGTAATTTTTTTAAAACTTTTAATTTTGAGATTATTTTAGATTTATAGAAAAGTTGTAAAAATAGCCCAAAGAGTTCCTATATACCCCCTTATAATCATAGGGCAATAGGGTTATTTGTTATGTAGCCATAAACAACTAATATATGTGTCTACCTCACAGTTTTGTAAAGATTAAATTTAATAATGTATGTAAGGGCTTATATAGTACCTTATATAAGTGCTTGTTAATGTGTGTAAAAAAATGATACACACACATGCACAGAGATTACAGACTGATAGAGATCCCTGGGACAGCAGCAGAGGGATAGGGGTCATCAGAATGTCTTGAGGAGAGAAAAATACAGTGGCTATTGCTCAATGTCTAGAGAGATTGCTCAGGAAACTTAAGGAAAGAGGATTGCAAAGTGGTGGCCTGAAATCAGGATTTAGCCCAGGAAAGTGTGCTGGAAAAAAATGCTCTATAAAAAAAAATCAAGTTACTATATAAAACTCAAAAAATTGTTTTAACATCAAATTCCACATTTCCAGTTTCTCTTGAAAATTCCTAAGCTATGGCAACACTGTGCCTACACTTACCCTGGCAACAAGCAACTGGAATTCAGCAGTAACTGTCCCTTTCAAAAGGGAAGGGTTGGGATTCCAGTTTGCCACAGTCTCTACTCCTCCCTATTGCCCTCCAGTGCTGAGGATGAAATCCAAACACACTTATCATTTGACCATTTGAGTTACTGTTTTTCTTCCAGCAGAGCCATATTTCTCAGTACCCACTTCTCTATCAAAAATGGGAAAGTGGGCTTCCCTGGTGGCGCAGTGGTTGAGAGTCCGCCTGCCGATGCAGGGGACACGGGTTCGTGCCCCGGTCCGGGAAGATCCCACATGCCACGGAGCGGCTAGGCCCGTGAGCCATGGCTAGTGAGCCTGCGCGTCTGGAGCCTGTGCTCCGCAACGGGAGAGGCCACAACAGTGAGAGGCCCGCGTACCGCAAAAAAAAAAAAAAAAAAAAAAGGGAAAGTTAGACAGAAGACTTTTTGGCATTTGAAAAATAAACCTAAGTACTGTATCATGAAAAGAAAGATTACTCAACTCTCCCTGGCATTTAGTTGCATGAACTTACCCTTTTGAACTTTAGATTCTTGCTAGCACTTGTCAGAAGCTGACAAGCCGAGGAGGGAGGGGGTAGGGTGTGGTGGGCGGGGGATGGAGAACACAGGAGATTCTAGGACTCAGATTGCATCATTGCTATAATTGTAAATGTTAGGGAATGAAAGAGAGCTCTGGGAGGCTCTGAGAAACAGGAGATGGACAAACTGCTGTTTTCTTCAAATCCCCAAACAGCCAGCATTCTTGGCATGCACTGAATTGTATGAGACTAGAGAAGGAATTTCTCAGCAATGTGCATTAAAATCTAACTGCAGATTTGATTCAGTGCATTTCCCCCTCACCAATAAGAAGTTGTTGTGTTAATACTCCTAAGAATTATTGGATTGAAAGGTAGATTTTTAAAGATATGAGGAAAGAACGAATAAGAAGGACGAGGTTAATCATTTATCTGATCACCTAATGTGCCATGAGTTTTTACATACTCTGAGTTTTCTCCCCATGTCTTTCCCTTCCTTTTCCCCAAATTCACACTGAAGTCAGCCTAGTACTCATTGCCTCAGGGGAGAGACGTAGCAGGGGATAAAGTATTGGGTGGGCCAAAAAGTGCCTTTGTTTTTTTTCTGTTTTTTTTTTTTTTGCGGTACGCGGGTCTCTCACTGCTATGGCCTCTCCTGTTGCGGAGCACAGGCTCTGGATGCACAGGCTCAGCGGCCATGGCTCACGGGCCCAGCCGCTCCGCGGCACGTGGGATCTTCCCGGACCAGGGCACGAACCCGTGTCCCCTGCATCAGCAGGCGGACTCTCAACCACTGCATCACCAGGGAAGCCCCACAAACCACTTTTGACATGTTAGATCAGTCACGGCACCTTCTCCATACACTTCACAAATCTTTTTGTGCGTTTCAGTTGCATTTTTACCTTTCTTGAAATAATAAAGCACGATATGCTGAAATTGCTTTTTTCTTCCATCTTCAATATTAAAATGGCTACATGAAAATTCACCAATTTTGATGTCTTTTTTTAAATGCATGCTGATATGACAGCTGTCACATACAATCTAACAAAATTGTTTCAAATGAAATTAAAGGCAACTAAGTGCTACTAGAGCCATCTTATGGAAAAAACTGAATGAACCTTTTGGCCCACCCAATCAAAGACTACCAGGGTCATATCAAATGGTATCAGGTGTCAAGTTCAAGAGTATCTCATAGGCCAAAGAGGGGATAATTTGAGTGTTAATAAAGATAACTGAAATGGGTTGAAATATAATAAATATATTTAAATCCATAAACTCATAATCATACTTGCACAGCTCCGGACGTGCAGGCTCAGCATCCATGGCTCACGGGCCCAGCCGCTCCGTGGCATGTGGGATCTTCCCAGACCGGGGCACGAACCCGTGTCCCCTGCATCGGCAGGCGGACTCTCAACCACTGCGCCACCAGGGAAGCCCATAATCTTACTTTTTTTAGAAAGCCTCGCCTTGGAGGATGCCAATGAACCAACTCATTACTTTGAAATCTGATAAACAAAGGGAAAGAAACGAGTATTTGTTCTGCCTTCCTTCTCCAAATGGTATCTCAGGATAGCCAGAGAGTTGATTTAGGAAAGATTCCACCTAATACAGGAAGAAAGAATAGATAGAATCAGAACGTTGCCACTTTGCACCTTTTAACAAGTTAATAGTCAAGGCAATGAGCATTACTCACCTCCAACATGACGAAAAGAGAGACAACCTGAGATTATGTGCCTCCCAAAATAAATACACACACCACCCTGATGAAGTAGGCTTGCCAAAACTGGAATCTGATACTAAAGGAATCAGAGGAGAATGGGTATTAGGGGACAGTTAGTGGTCTCTGCCAAAAACAACAGGAAGAACGTTGCAGGCAGAGGGAACTGGATGTGGATCCAAAGGCTTTCAGAGCGAATGATACTTGAGCTGGGTATTAAAGACCGAGTAGGTGTGGGCCTGTCAAAGAGGACAGCCTGGGTAGAAGCATGGAGCCCTGAAAGATGTCAGCCATGGGGGACATGAAGTCCAGGGTGGCTGGAGAATTAAGAGCAAGAGAAGTGTCAGGAAAGGAGGCAGCTGCCCCACCCTCCCTGTGTTACGTGGAATTAAAGATCAGGGAGGTTAGGAAACTTGGTCACAGTCAGAGTCTGTGAAGTGACGGCTCAAACCCAGGTTTATAGGATGCGTCCAGGCTTACAGTTTCCATTTGCTCACTAGGATTTTTGTTTGTTTTCTTCTCTGCATTAAATCCTGAGCATGGAGTCCAGGCATTCGTTTTTGTTTTTGTTTTTTTTTAAAGCTTCCAGGTGATTCCAACATGCAGTCAGGATTGAGAACAACTGCGGGTGGGGGTGGGGGGCGGGTGATCCTCCTATATCCCAGCACACTTTCCGGTGACTCTGAATTCCTTATTCCTCCTGTCCAGGTGGATGGGATTTCATCATACCTACTTAATTGTGAGCATCAGAAGTTTCTCTAAGGGGACTTCCCTGGACTCTGCGATTCCACTGCAGGGGCCATGGGTTTGATCCCTGGTGGGGGAACTTAGATTCCTCATGCTGCGTGGCAGGGTAAAAAAAAAAAAAAAAAGAAGTTTCTGGAAGGTGGGGAGTGGTGGTGATGCAGAAGCCAAAGCAGATCAGTTCTGCTAGTTCCTCAGCAGTAGGAGGCCTGGGAGACTTATTCCCACATCTCGGCATCCCATATTCAAGAAAAGGAGCTGAGAGCATTCTCCCTCGTGTTGTTTGCTTTTTGTTGTCGTTGGTCTTTTGTTTTTTCCACCTCGACTCCCATCAGGTGAGAAACAAGAGTCCGGCTTCGGCTTCGCTGGGCAGGAGGGCAGGCAGCTTCTGCAGCTACCTTGGCTCGCCCGAGCACCGCCCCCTCACCTCCTCCGCACCCCGCCCCCAGCCCACCATGTGCCCCTGGGAGGGGTGAGGGGAAGGGGCGAGAGGGAGAACCAACAAACTGGCTCCCAGCTGCCGAGTGCGCATGCGTCAATTACGCGTCCCAGGGATCGCAGGTGGCCCCAAGGGCTGTCCGCTTCTGGACTCACCCTTTCCTTTTAACATCCGAATACGGATGTCCCCATCTCAGGCAGTGTGGGGCTCCCATCTCAAATTAAGGTTTGGCAAGCTGCAGCCTGCTTCTTCAGGAGCTGGGGGCTCCTATGCCTGATGCCCCTTCTCACGTACCCAGGGACCCCGTCTCTCTCTTTTCCTTCCCACATCACCCCATAAACCCAAGTTGATGGTGTGCAGCAGAATGTTACACAGGCTTTGAGAGTGCTCTGAGGTAACAGCAACCCACCGCAGGTAACTTCCTATTCAATGTGAGCAAGCACCCTTAAGCAGTAATGCCCTTCTGTGTTAGCTAGGAGCCTGTTGTTTTTTCTTTTGTTTTTGTTTTGTTTTTGGGTGCTCCGGGTCTTAGTTGCGGCACGTGGGCTCTTCATTGAAGCAGGAGGGATCTTTTTGGTTGCGGCACGCGAACTTCTCAGCTGTGGCATGCATGCGGGATGTAGCTCCCCGACTAGGCGTCAAACATGGGGCCCCCTGCATTGGGAGCTCGGAGCCTCACCGACTGGACCACCAGGGAAGTCCCTAGGAGCCTTTTGGATACAAATGAGTGAAACCCGTCTGAAACGGGCTTAATTAAGCTAATAGGGAAGCGATTGATTCACATCATTGGAAAGTCCAGGAGATGTCAGGTCGGCTGGATCCAACACCCATGTGACGCTTGGTGCCTTTCCTCTCCCGTCTCTTCCCTCTTCTGCCTCATTTTGTGTTCCCTCTCATCTCTTTTCTAGCTACAGTTACCCTCCTCCTCCTCTCCATCTCTCTCTCCATTCTCCCTCCCCCACAACACCTTCTCTACCCACTAGAAACCAAGAGCACACGCACACACACACACACACACACACACACACACACAGCACTTGTGACAACCCAAAATGTATCTAAACATTGCCAAAATGTGTGTATCACCCCTCTCCTGACTCATTTGAGAACCACTGGCCTAAAGGAAGAAACCTGTAGCTGTGAGATAATTACAGGCTGGAGCAGTGGGGAAAGGGAGTCGGTGGGTCCTGAATCCAGTTTTTTCTGAAGATAAGTTTCCCATTGCCATGTCTTTAGGTGATTTGGGGAGAGCCTGCATGAAATCCCCTCTTATCAGTCCCTGAAGCTTTCTGAGTCTATGTCATTGTTTGTTTTTGTTTTAATGCTGTGAGAATAGAAGAGATATTTATTTGAAAATGTAAAGCATGGAGCAGAACTGACAAGTTTATTTTAAGGTCAAGCAAACCAGTCATGAGAGCAGGGTTTGATTGCCACCTCTGCATCAAATTAGTGGCCTTTAAAGATGCATTAAATTGTCGCTTTGATCTAATAATTGCCTTTTGCTATGGTGATGCCTCCCAGCTGGAACCAAAAGCCACTGTTAACTCCTCCAACTTAAAGAAAAATGTGATTTTCTCAGAAATGAGGTTTAGGAGATGACGACTCACCCAGACTTGACCTTTTTCTTCCCAGATCTGGGCTGAGAATGACGTCTGGCTTCCCTTCTGAACTTAGTTCCTTTTATCTGACAGCAAAAAGCTTACACTCTGTGTTTCCCTTTTCACCCCAGATTCCTGGAAACAGCTAAACTTAAGTACAATACAATGACTATCAAGTTCATTGACTGCTTCCTCCCTGGTTCCTGATGCAATTAGCCTGTCTTCCTTTTAAGTGGTTAGAGGTGAGTCTTTTTTCTTTAACATTTTTACTTGCCCTGGGTCATAATATTTCAGGAAGGAATCTCTGTAGATTCCATTGGGGAAATGAATAAGTAAATACATGAATTGTTGGATTTTAAGCTGAATCATATGAAATTCACGTTTTGTGGCTCAAAAATAGCTGAATATCAACAACTTCATATCCTACAATCTAGTATTTATGGGACCCTGGAAAAGCCACAGAAGGAACAATGCACCCAGATTCGGGACACAGATGGTCAGGAGTGTCATTAGGTTAGAAATGGTCTCCAAGGGGCTTCCCTGCTGGCACAGTGGTTAAGAATCTGCCTGCCAATGCAGGGGACACGGGTTCGAGCCCTGGCCCAGGAAGATCCCACATGCCGTGGAGCAACTAAGCCCGTGTGCCACAACTACTAAGCCTGCGTGCCACAACTACTGAAGCCTGCGCGCCTAGAGCCCATGCTCCGAAACAAGAGAAGCCACTGCAATGAGAAGCCTGCGCACCGCAACAAAGAGTAGCTCCCGCTTGCTGCAACCAGAGAAAGCTCACGCACTGCAACGAAGACCCAACGCAGCCAAAAATAAAAATAAATAAATTAAAAAAAAAAAGAAAAAATAAATGGTCCCCAAACCCCAGCAACCCCTGGAAGGGCATGTGATGATATAGACCCACAGCTACCTATAGCAGCCAATGCAGGTGTGTTTTACTTTCTTCCTTACAGCATGTAGTTATCAGTGGTTGCTTGGAGATTGGAAGTAATGAGGAGGGAGGAAAGAGTAGGAGGAACACAGAGGGATCCCAGGAAACTTTTGGGGGTGATGGGTATGTTCACTACCTTGATCGTGGTGATGGTTTTACAGGTATATATACATATACGTGTCAAAGCTCAAAATCAAAATGTACACTTAAAATATGTGCCATTTATTGTATGTCAATCATCCTTCAAAAAGTTGATAACATTCTGCACTGTTTCAAAGATTATGTATCATTTTTAAAGTATTGTGAAATGATTTTGTCACACCCATCAGGATGGCTGCCATCAAAAGAACAGAAAATAACTGCTGGCAGGGATGTGGGGAAGTTGGAACCCTTGTGCACTGTTGGTGGGAATGGAAAACAGTGCAGCCACCATGGAAAATAGTATGGAGGTTCCTCAAAAAATTAAAAATAGAATTACCATAAGATCCAGCAATCTCACTTCTGGGCATATATCCAAAAGAATTCAAAGCAGGATCTCGAAGAGATATTTGCACACTTATGTTCATTGCAGTATTATTCACAGTAGCCAAGAAATGGAAGCAGCACAAATGTCCACTGACAAATGAATGGATAAGGAAAATGTGGTATGTGCATACAATGCAATATCATGCAGCCTTAAAAAAAGAAGGAGATACTGTCACATGTTACAATATGGATGAACCTTGAAGACATTATATTAAGTTAAATAAGGAGTCACAAAAGGACAAGTACTGTATTCAGTCATATGAAGTATCTAAAGTAGTCAAAATCCTAGAAACAGGAAACAGAAAGGTGGTTACCAAGAGCTTGAGGGAGGGGGATTAGCGTTTAATGGGTACAGAGTTTCAGTGTTGCAAGGTGAAAAAGTTGTAGAGACCTATTGTCCAACAAAGTGAATACACCATTCAAGTGTATATTTAAAAATAGTTTAGATGGGGTTTCCCTGGTGGCGCAGCGGTTGAGAGTCCGCCTGCCGATGCAGGGGATGCGGGTTCGTGCCCCGGTCTGGGAAGATCCCACATACCGTGGAGCGGCTGGGCCCGTGAGCCATGGCCGCTGGGCCTGCGCGTCTGGAGCCTGTGCTCCGCAACGGGAAAAGCCACAATAGTGAGAGGCCCGCGTACCGCAAAAAAAAAAAAAAAGTTAAGATGGTAAATTTAATATTGTGTGTTTTTACCACAATAAGAAAATGATTTTTTAATAACCTCAAACTGGAAACAACCCAAATGTTCATCATCAGGAGAATGGATAAATAAATCGTGGCACACCCATACAAAGGAATACTACTCAGTAATAAAAATGAATGAACTACTGAGACATGTGACAGCTTGGCTGAATCTCAAAATTATTATGCTGAATGAAAGCAGCCAGACCACCCAAAGATTGAGCACATGATTCCTCTTACAGAAAACTTTTAAAAAATGCAGATGAATCTACAGTGACAGAAAGCAGATCAGTGGCCACCCAGAGATGGGGGGGGTAAAGCAGAAGAAGAGAAAGGGAGGGAGGGAGGGTTACAAAAGCCACCAGGAAACATTTGGGGGTGATGGAGAGGTTCACTGTCTTGATGGCCGTGATGGTGTTACAAATGTATATGTACATCAAACTCATCAAAATGGACACTTAAAATATGTGCCATTTATTATATGTCAATTATCCTTCAAAAAAGCTATAGTGAGATAATTACCACTTTTTCAATGCTCATGAAGCACTGTTCTCATTGCTTTATACACACTATTTTGATTACCTCCTACCGCAGCTCCACTTTACAGATAGAAAGACTGAGGCTTGGGAAGCTGAAGGGACTGCCCACGCCCACGCAGCTGATAATAGGTCTGTCTGGCTTCCAAGTTCATTCTCTTTCTACTCTCATCCCCAAACAGTGTCCCTGCCATACATATTACAGCTAATCTTCATTATCGCTCACCATGAGCTAAATGCTTCTCACACATTAATTTAATCCTGAGCCTTAGAGAGTTTGGATTTGCCCAAGGACAGACAATGAGTAGAGCTGGGATTTGAACCCAGGGAACCTGAGGCCAGAATTACATGCCGAAGGCAGGTGCTCCTCATGGGACACCCTTACCAATTTCTCCTAGGAGGCTTTCTTGAATAAAATACTTGTCCACGAAACTTTGTCACGGCTTCTGCTTCTGGAGAATGGAACCTAAGACAGCATGAGGCTCAAAGGCTTTCTCCTGAGCATAAATATTCTAACCATCAAGAGGAGGGGGTATCCCTGTAGGGGTCAGAGTCACTGCTGTATCAACAGAAGCTAGAAACTGCATTGGGGGCCAGAGGATGCCCCAAGATGTGGGATCCTGGGGTGAGGCAGGAGGGGCAGTGCTACAAAGCCACCACGGCTCCTGAGAAGAGGGGCTTTGCCTAGTCCCTCTCATGCCATATTCTTGCCCAAGGGGCCAGCTCTGACCCTGATCAATTTGTCAGTTTCAAGTTGCCCCCCCAACTCAGTGTGGCTCAGCCATGGGGCAGGGAGGGGGCATCCCAATTACAAAGGAAGAGAGACCCATTCAATCATTCACTGACATTCATCAGGCTTCCCACTCCCGGGCACTGAAGGGGTCCAATGGTGAACAAATGCAGTCCCCTGGTCTCACGGAGCCAAGGAGAAAGCCCCAGAAATGAGCCATCTCAGCTGCACAGCGATTTGATGGAGGAAAGCACAGAGCGCTGTGAAAGTGAGATGAGGGGCACCCAACTCTTTGCTGCTCCAAGTGTGCTCCATGGACCAGCAACATAGGCATCACCTTGGCAGGTGCTAGAAATGTAGAATCCCAAGTCCCAACCCAGACCTACAGAATCAGAATCTGCATTTTAACAAAGGCCCACAGCAATTTGAATGTGCATTAAAGTTTGGGGAGCATTAATCTAACCGAATCAGTGGGGAGGCAGGCTGAGGTATAGGTGGGGGTCAGAGAAGGCTGCCTGGAGGAGACGACACGGGAGCTGGACCAATGAGTAGAAGTCAGCCAGGTGTGGCAGAGATTGGCTGGCTGTTCTCCACATCCCCTTCTTCCTTTCGGGCTGGACCACATTCCAGCTCCAGGCGGCCACGTGACCAGCTTCTGGCCGGTGGAACTTGGAGAGATGCCTTTGGCACCATTTGCAAGACTGGCCTACAAAAACCTCCAATGTCTGATCCCCT
>NW_006797892.1:1363413-1367571 GCF_000442215.2 Lipotes vexillifer | reverse complement strand
CCCCTCACTCTTTCCCTGTTCGCCAACCAAATGGAGAGGACATTGAGGAAACCAGAGCCGTGGGACAGACCGAGCCTGGGTCCTTGACTGATGGGCTGGCTCACTAGCCAGGAGCTCCCACAAATAAAGTTCTATTGTGTTAAGCCCCTGAGGTGTGGGGTTGATTTACAGCAGTTGGACTATCCCCATTAAGACAGCAGACAAAAGGGAGGGTGAGCTTTTTTTCATATTTGTTTTATTTTTGGAAGGTGAACAGATATAGGATCGTGAGGGTGGCTGAGGCTATGCTAAGGAACAAGAATTTTCAGTGATTCATAAGTTTTTGGAGGGTTTGGAGTCAGAGACACCCTTAGTAGCCGATGAAAGTTATAGACCCTCTTTCTTCCCAAATACACACAAACAAATGAACAGATTCTATTTTTGAGGCCTGTATGTGGAGACTCAAGTGGTCCGTGGGTTCCAGGTTAAGAAAACCTTCAGATGATGGGGAACCACTTTAAAAAAAGAAAGTCATTGGGAATTCCCTGGCAGTCCAGTGGTTAGGACTCTGCACTCTCACTGCCAAAGGCCCCAGTTCAATCCCTGGTCAGGGAAATAAAAGCCCACAAGCCATGACGGTGTGGCCAAAAAAAAAAAGAAAAGTATTTCTGGTAGTCAACTAAGAGTTTTATTTCTTACTCATGAGAGTCCATCTTCAATTCTGTGTGAAAAACAACAATACAACAGCGAGATACCACTACCCACCTATTAGAATGACCAAAATCTAGAACACTGACAACACCAAATGCTGGCGAGGATGTGGAGCAACAGGAACTCTCATTCAGTGCTGGTGGGAATGCAAAATGCTACAGCCACTTTGGAAGACAGTTTGGTGGTTTCTTACAAAACTGAACAGATTCTTACCATATGATTCAACAATCTCACTCCATGGTACTTACCCCAAAAACCTGAAAACTTAAGTCTACGCAAACACCTGCACACAGATTTTTATTTTTGTTAAAAAAAAATTTCTTTTGGCTGTGTTGCGTCTTCATTGCTGCACACAGACTTTCTCTAGTTGCGGTGAGCAGGGACTACTCTTTGTTGCAGTGTGCGGGCCTCTCATTGCGGTGGCTTCTCTTCTTACAGAGCACGGGCTCTAGGCACGTGGGCTTCAGTAGTTGTGGCACGTGGGCTCAGTAGTTGTGGCTCGCAGGCTCTAGAGTGCAGGCTCAGTAGTTGTGGCACACGGGCTTAGTTGCTCTGCGACATGTGGGATCTTCCTGGGCCAGGACTCTAACCCGTGTCCCCTGCATTGGCAGGCGGATTCTTAACCACTTGCACAAAGATTTTTATAGCAGTTTTATTCATGAGTGCCAACACCTGGAAGCAACCAAGACGTCTGTCCTTCAATAGGTGACTGGATCAATAATATTCCAGACAATGAAATATTATTCAGCACTAAAAAGAAATGAGCTATCAAGCCATTAAAAACCATGGAGGAAAATAAATAAGCTGCAAGGATATATTGTACAACACAGGGAATAGATCCAATAATTTATGTTTCTTTCTTTCTTTCTTTCTTTCTCACTAGTATGATAAACTTTATTTTTTAATTTTTTTAACATCTTTATTGGAGTATAATTGCTTAACAATGGTGTGTTAGTTTCTGCTTTATAACAAGGTGAATCAGCTATACATATACATATAGCCCCATATCTCCTCCCTCTTGCGTCTCCCTCCCACCCTCCCTATCCCACCCCTCTAGGTGGTCACAGAGCACTGAGCTGATCTCCCTGTGCTATGTGGGAGAGGGTGTGGAGAAAAGGGAACCCTCTTGCACTGTTGATGGGAATGTAAATTGATACAGCCACTATGGAGAACAGTATGGAGGTTCCTTAAAATACTACAAATAGAACTACCGTATGACCCAGCAATCCCACTACTGGGCATATATCCTGAGAAAACCATAATTCAAAAAGAGTCATGTACCACAGTGTTCATTGCAGCTCTACAATAGCCAGGACATGGAAGCAACCTAAGTGTCCATCGACAAATGAATGGATAAAGATGTGGCACATATATACAATGGAATATTACTCAGCCATAAAAGGAAACGAAATTGAGTTATTTGTAGTGAGGTGGATGGACCTAGAGTCTGTCATACAGAGTGAAGTAAGTCAGAAAGAGAAAAACAAATACCATATGCTAACACATATATATGGAATCTTAAAAAAAAAAGTTTATTTTTTAAAATATTTATTTATTTATTTGGTTGCCCTGGGTGTTAGTTGTGGCTCTCAGGCTGCAGCACGTGGGCTCCTCAGTTGCAGCACGTGGGCTCCTTAGTTGTGGCATGCGAACTCTTAGTTGCAGCATGCATGTGAGATCTAGTTCCCTGACCAGGGATCGAACCCGGGTCCACTGTCTTGGGAGTGCAGAGGCTTATCCACTGCCCCACCAGGGAAGTACGTATAATAAATTTAAGTGGAGTATAATCTATACAATTGGACTTCCCTGGTGGCGCAGTGGTTAAGAATCTGCCTACCAGTGCAGGGGACATGGGTTTGATCCCTGGTCCAGGAAGATCCCACATGCCACGGAGCAACTAAGCCCGAGCGTCACAACTACTGAGCCTGCACGCTAGAGCCCGCGAGCCACAACTACTGAAGCCTGTGCGCCCTAGAGCCCGTGCAACAAGAGAAGCCACTGCAATGAGAAGCCCTCGCACTGCAGTGAAGAGTAGCCCCCGCCCACCGCAACTAGAGAAAACCTGCGCACAGCAATGAAGACCCAACACAGCCAAAAATAAATAAATAAATAAATAAAAATTTTAAAAATCTATACAATTATTGAATCACTATGTTGTACCCCTGAAACATATAATATTGTAAATCAACTATACTTCAATAAAAAATAATAAAAAGAAAAATTTTTTAAAGACATGGAGGAAACTTAAATGCATATTATTAAGTGAAAGAAGCCTGTGAAAAGGCTACATACTGTATAGTTCCAACTATATGACGTTCTGGAAAAGGCAAAACTATGAGGACCAAGAAGATGCGAGGTTGCCAGGGACTGGAGAGGGATGAGTAGGCGGAGCATAGAGGATGTTTAAGGCAGTGAAAATACTTTGTATGATAGTATAATTATGGATGCATGTCGTGAAACATTTGTCCAGGCCCATAGAAAGGACAACAGTGAACCATAATGGGGACTTCCCTGGTGGTCCAGTGGGTAGGACTGTAAGCTCCCAATGCTGGGGCCTGGTTTCAATCCCTGGTTGGAGAACTAGATCCTACATGCATGCCACGACTAAGAGTCCACATGCCACAACTAAACATGCCACAGCAAAGATCCCTCGTGCTGCAGCTGGGACCTGGCACAGCCTAAATAAATAAATAAATAATAATTTTTTAAAAAAGAGTGAACTATAATGTAAAGGATGGACTTTGGGTGATGATAATGTGTTCATGTCAGTTCAAATCTACCACTGGCAGAGGCCATGCATATGCAACAGGCCTCCACATATCCAGCAGGCCATGCATATGAACAGGGCGTATATGAGAAATCTACATACCTTCCCCTCAATTTTGCTGTGAACCTTTTTTTTTTCCCGTGAACTTTAAATGGCTCTAAGACAAAATAAAGTCTTTTATTTTTAATGAGAAAACAAGATTCATTTTATAACCAACATGGCTGGGGCACATTTATTTGATAAGGCCATGGACATCTGTGTTTATTTAGCACTATCATTCTTTTATTTTTTTAATTAATTTTTATTGGAGTAGAGTTGATTTACAATGTTCTGTTAGTTTCTGCTGCACAGCAAGGTGAATCCGTTATACATACACATATACCCACTCTTTTTTAGATTCTTTTCCCATATAGGCCATTACAGAGTATTGAGTAGAGTTCCCTGTGCTATACAGTAGGTCCTTACTAGTTATCTATTTTATATATAATAGTGTGTATATATCAATCCCAATCTCCCAATTTATCCCTTCCCCCACCATCATTATTTTAAAAGAGATGTCTGACTGGGATCCGTTCTTCTGAGTTGTCTCTGTTATTTACCTGGTAGTGCAAGGACAGGAGATGTGTGTTTTCGGCACGAGCTGGGATCCAGCTCCCAAATCTCTGCTGAGCTGCTAAGCAGCTGTTTTCTCGCCGTGGCCA
>NW_006797892.1:1353550-1363403 GCF_000442215.2 Lipotes vexillifer | reverse complement strand
GAAGAGTCCCAGAGCAGCTGCTGATCCTTGGCACAACTCAGGCAGCTGGGGTCAGGGCTGTGTCTGGTGATTCAGCACTGGAGGCCCTCCCTGCCCCCAACGGGCACGAACAGCAGGCTCTCCAAAGCCCTAGGGCTGCAGGTAACCTCCCCCGCTACCCCGCCGTCAGCGTCAGAGGTTCTGTTGGGGTCCGATCCAGTCATGCTGATGGCAGTCTGGGGTGGTAGTGCCTGGAGACCCAGAGGAGCACCCTCAGGGGTCTTTGCTCTCCCTCCCTCAGTTCTGCATTCCTGAGACTTGACCCCACGAAGCAGCCACAGGGCAGCTTGAAACCTTCTCAGCCCCACTCCAGTCTGGCCGTGTCTGAGTGCACACAGGTACATTACAGGCTAGAATAACCCTGTAATGGATCAGGCTGCGCTTCCTGTACAAGTCTTGGTTTTCATTTACTGTAAGTAATACAGCTTCTCCGATGATACTTGAGAGCAAGAGGAGGAAAAGGGCAGGAGCGTAGCCATGAGTTTGTTTCAACCAACATGGCGGCCTCCAATGGCGGCCACAGCAACAACAGGGACCAGCCCAGGCCTCTTAGTATAATCTAAGGAGCCTTGAGGACAGGTGGCACTGGGAAGTGCAAAGGGTATGGGGCTCCGGAGTCAGTTTCTTCCTTTACAGTACGCGGGCCTCTCAGTGTTGTGGCCTCTCCCGTAGCGGAGCGCAGGCTCCGGACGCGCAGGTTCAGCGGCCATGGCTCACGGGCCCAGCTGCTCCGCGTCATGTGGGATCTTCCCGGACCAGGGCACGAACCCGTGTCCCCTGCATCGGCAGACGGACTCCCAACCACTGCGCCACCATGGAAGCCCAGTTTCTTCATTTTGAAAGTGTAGGTGATATTCAGGACAGTGGTATGAGATAATGATTCCCTAGTACCCGTCATAGTAGGACCTCATCTTGTATTAGATAAAATTGGACAGTGGCTTGAAACAACCATGTTATTATCCCCCCAGCTCTGCGGGTGGGCTTGCTGGGCTATTCCAAGAGCTGGTCTTGCTCGGGGTCTCTCAGGCTGTTGCAGTCTGATGGATGGAGTCGTCTTGGAGGCTTCAGTGGAACCAGGGAAGTCTGGGACCTGCTCTACTCCAAGCCGCCTCAGGGTCTGTCTTCTCCATGTGCTCCTCCTCCAGCAGGACTGCCGAGCTTTATCTACTGCATCTTGGGACTCCCAAAAGCACAAAAGTGGAGCTGGCCAGTCTCCTGATGCTTGGGTATGGAGCTGACACAGCATCTCATAGATCATCATCTATTGGTAAGTCCCAGGTCACACAGACTCAGTGTAGAAGGAAACTGCCCCAGAGAGCAGATAGCGGAGGGGTGGCTCACAGGGAACCCTCGCTAGGGTCCAGATGTGAGATGGCATATTAGTGTCCTGTTGCTGCTGTACCAAACTACCACAAACTTAATGACTTAAAACAACACCCATTTATTATCTTACAGTCCTAGGGATCAGAAGTCCAAAATAGGTCTCTCTAAAGGGCTAAAATCAGGCTGTGCCAGGCTGCCTTCCTCTCTGGAGGCTCTGGGAGAGGATCCTTCTTGCCGTGTCCAGCTTCTAGAGACACCACCCACGTTTCTTGACCTGTGGCTCCTCCCCATCCCCAAAGTACATTACTCCAAACTGTGCTTCCATCATCACATCTCCTCTTTCTTCTATGACAGCCTGCCACCTGCCTTTATAAATAAACTTATATTGGAACACGGCCAAACCCATTTATTTCAGATTGTCTTTGGTTACTATTTTTTTGTTTTTTGTTTTTTTTGACTGCGCCATGCAGGGCATGCAGGATCTTAGTTCCCCATCCAGGGATCAAACCCACCCCCCCTGCAGTGGAAGCATGGAGTCTTAACCACTGGACTGCCAGGGAAGTCCCTATCTTTGACTACGTTTGGACTACAGTGGCAGAGCTGACTAGTTGCAAGAAACACCATGGCCCACAAAGCCAAAAATATTTACTATCTGCCCTTTGTAGAACAGTTTGTTCACCCTGGTTTATGTCAATGGTTCTCAACCCTGGCTGTACATTTAGAATCATTTGGGGAAACTGTCATTTTAATGGTGCCCAAACCCTGGGCCCCACTCAAAGACCTCATAATTTAATTGATCTGTGGGTGGGCTCAGGGCATCAGTATTTCTTGTTGGTTTTTTTTTTTTTTTTTTAAAAATCTGGCTCCTTAATTCGTTTATTTATTTATTTATTTTTGGCTGTGTTGGGTCTTAGTTTCTGTGCAAGGGCTTTCTCTAGTTGTGGCAAGTGGGGGACACTCTTCATCGCGGTGTGCGGGCCTCTCACTATCGCGGCCTCTCTTATTGCGGAGCACAGGCTCCAGATGCGCAGGCTCAGTAGTTGTAGCTCACAGGCCTAGTTGCTCTGCGGCATGTGGGATCTTCCCAGACCAGGGCTCGAACCCGTGTCACCTGCATTAGCAGGCAGATTCTCAACCACTACACCACCAGGGAAGCCCTAGGGTTTTTTTTAAACAAATTTATTTATTTATTTATTTTTGGCTTTGTTGGGTCTTCGTTGCTGCTCGTGGGCTTTCTCTAGTTGTGGCGAGCAGGGGCTCCTCGTCGTTATGGTGCATGGGCTTATTATTGCAGTGGCTTCTCTTGTTTCAGAGCATGGGCTCTAGGTGCGTGGGCTTCAGTAGTTGTGGCACACGGGCTCAGTAGTTGTGGCTCGTGGGCTCTAGAGCACAGGCTCAGTAGTTGTGGCTCACGGGCTTAGTTGCTCTGCAGCATGTGGGGTCTTTCCGGACCAGGGCTCTAACCTGTGTCCCCTGCATTGGCAGGCGGATTCTTAACCACTGCGCCACCAGGAAAGTCCCACAGGGCATCAGTATTTCTTGAAAGCTACCCAGGCAATTCTATCGCGCAGCTGCTGGGTTGGCCAAAAAGTTCGTTCGGGGTTTTCCATAATGTTGGCCAACCCAATAAGATTGAGGACTGCTTGTCTAAGCCAGTCATGGCAGTTCTGTTCTCCTTTAACAGGAATTGACTTGGGGATGCGAACCAACTCTGGCCAATGAAACATAATGGGAAGTCCACTGGGGTGGTTGGGTGGCAGGGTCTGGGAAATCTTTCCCACCCTTATACAAAGACAAGCACAAGGAGGAAGTGGCTCTATTTGCTGCTGACTCTCCCTTCCTGCTGTGGATGCTGTTGTGTAAGGGCCCATGGAAATAATTTATTTTAATATCAGAAGAAAAAAATGAATATAATCCTGTATTTGCCTTTGTACCAACAGAGTCACAAAATGTAGTCTTTTTTAACAGAGGAAAGTCCCACAAAAGTTATAATGTGACCGTGACCATGCCTGGCACAGAGTAAGCCTCAATAAATGTGAATTGTTTTTATCATCCTCATGATCGTTGCTATTATTGGCAAGAATGGGCATGGTCATCAGACCAGTTTAGCCAGGTGGAAGGGTAAATATGGCCAAAGTAATAATAGGGACCAACAGTGGTGAGTGCTGAGTGCTGAGTTTACACACCCTGCTTTGTCCTGAAGACAATCATTGTGATCCACCCAACATCACTACCAGGTGGGTATTATTATCCCCATTCTACAGATGAGGAAATGGAGGCCAGAGCAGTTAAGTAATTTGCCTAGGATCACATAGCTGGTTAGACGGGAGGCAGGATTTGAGTCCAGGTCTGTGGGATGCCACAGCCATATCCTCTATGTACTAATCAGAAAAGAGAGAAATCCTCCAATGACAGTCATTGGAATTTGGATTGGATCAAACAGCTAACAGCACTGGGAGGCTTTTAGAAAGGAGCTAATGGCATTTAGGGAGCTGGATTTGGCAGCAGTGCTTGAGGTCTAGGTGGGTTGTCATATTAATTCCAGGGAACATTTGAAGAGGTGTCTGAGACTGTTAAGGACCCTAGCCACCCAAAGGATTCATTCTCTCTGGAAACAGTCCACCTGGGTCATACACTGATTTAGTATTAAAAGGAAGTTAGAGGCGCTGCCAGCCCAACCACCCGCCCAGTGATGATCTGCCAGAAAACTGTCTCTTTTAATACCTTGACTTTGTGGTGGGAAAAATGCTACAAACCCCACTCATTACCTGCAGGATGGCTTTGTTCAAAATGATCTGGCTCTAACAAACATTGATCTATTAAACAAACATTTATTACGTGCCTAGTTTGTGCCAGGTAGTCCATCAGATAGCGGGATGCAGAACTGAAAAGATTTACAGGGACTTCCCTGGTGGTCCAGTGGTTAAGACCACGTTCCCAAGGCAGGGGGCCCAGGTTCGATCCCTGGTCAGGGAACTAGATCCCGCATGCCACAACAAAGATCTTGCATTCAGCAACTAAGACCAGTGCAGCCAAATAAATAAATAACTATTAAAAAAAAGAAGATACCAAGGCCCATCTTAAAAAAAAAAAAAAAAGACTTACAAGTCTCTGTCCTCTCAGAGTTTATATTCAAAGAAGGGAGTGTGTCCCAAAGGAAACAGATAAGCAACTAAAATAATAACAGATTATGACCAGTGGTTCTGGGAAATAAAGAGGAGGCTGCTTACTGGAGATGGAACAGAGGTGACCGTTGTCCTCCCATATCTCTTCTTTCTTTTAAAGTCATAGATCCCCCAGTTTGTAGCTGGGCACATGGCCATGCAGCACTTCCCAGGCTCCCTTGCAGCAGGCTTGGCAATGTGACTGAGTCCTGGCCAATGGGATGGAAGCTGAAGTGATGTGTGCACCTTACAGGAAGTGTCCCAAAAGAGGGGGTGGATGGGAAAATGCTGGAGTACCCGTCTTAACCATATAATGAAAGTCATGCACTGCACAGCAACAAGGTAGAAGGAGCCTGGGTTCCAGACACCATGAAGCCCCATCCCTACCCAGTATTGCCTACTTTCAGACTTTTACGTGACAGAGAAATAAATACTTGTGGTTAGAACCCAGCTAAAGGCAGAGGGCTTACTCTGGGTAGGGTGGTTCAGGAAGGCTTCCTGGAGGGGAGGGCATTAAATAGATGCCATCCATTAGGAACATAATGCAAACCATATATGTGATTTCTAATTTCCTAGTAACCACATTTTCAAAGTAAAAAGATACAGGTGAAAATTTAAAATTATTGAGGGCTTCCCTGGTGGTGCAGTGGTTAAGAATCCACCTGCCAATGCAGGGGACATGGGTTCAAGCCCTGCTCTGGGAAGATGCCACACGCTGCGGAGCAACTAAGGCTGTGCGCCACCACTACTGAGCCTGCTCTCTAGAGCCCGCGAGCCACAACTACTGAAGCCCGCACGCCTAGAGCCCGTGCTCCACAACAAGAGAAGCCATTGCAATGAGAAGCCTGCTCACCGCAACGAAGAGTAGCCCCCGCTCGCCGCAACTAGAGAAGGCACGCGTGCAGCAACGAAGACACAACGCAGCCAAAAATACATAAATAAATAAAGTTATAAAAAATTATTGGTCAGATATTTTGCTTTTTTTTTTTTTAATGCTAAGTCTTAAAAATCCAGTGTGCATTTGTTGCTTATGGGACATCTCAATTTGGACTAACCCCATTTCAAGTGCTTAGTAGCCATGTGCGACTGGCTGCTTCTGTGTTGGACAGCCCAGCTCTGGAGAAATGAAAGAGCCAAGGAGAAAGCCTGCAAAGGGCATTTTATGCTCAGGAAACCAGGCTGAGTACAAGAGACCAGGGTGGGGAAGATCAGATCTGAGAAATGTAAGTCCTCGCTTGATAGAATCTTCAGCAAACACAAGATTGGCCCAGTAGGGGGCTGGCACGCTTTAACTAATATCTTTTTTTTTTACTTTTTTTAGCTTTATTTCCCCTGACACTTTTTAAAAAAAATTTATTGAAGTGTAGTTGATTTACAATGTCATGTTAATTCCAGGTGTACAGCACAGTGACTCAGAGAGATAGATAGATATTTTCTATTTCAGCTTCTTTTCCCTTATAGGTCCTAGCAAGTGTAATGCCAGGATTCACCACAATGAGTGATGAATCAGACTTTTATTGCCAAATCTTTGCTGTTTCATACTGCTGTGTGACCTTGGCAAATTACTTAATCTCTCTGGGCCTCAGTTTTCTTCATCCCTAAAGGGGGGATGATAATAATAGAACTTGCCTGAGAGGTTGTTGCGAGGAGCGTATGTTAAGCACTTGGAACAGTGCTGGGCCTGTGGCTTGTGTCCTTTAGACACTGGCTATAGACTTGGAATGGATTTCAGCTCCTAAGTTAATGATGTGCAAGAAGAAACAAGTAGGAGATGAACCTATTGCCAGCTGGGTTTCCTGAGCTTCAGACAAGAGAGGTGAATGTTCCAAGAATGCAATTCATTTAAAGTCATAACATAAGGAAGTGGGTGGTGGTACAGATACAGAAGCAAGTTGGAAAAAGTTAGCCAGCAAGAAAAATAAGCTAGGAAATAAATGGGCACAGAAAAATAAGGGCCACTATTTTTTGCCTCCCTGCCATGCCCCAAGGTTTGGAAACTCTAATGAATGCCTAAAGGATCTAGGCTGATTTTGCAAATAAGTGAAGCAGCCTGAGCGTAAGATGATAGAATACCGTGAGGTCTATGGCAGCAAGTTCCTAGGCTCAGCCATTGCAAGAAGAAACAAGTAGGAGATAAACCTATTGCCAGCTCCTAGGCAGCAAGTTCCTAGGCTCAGCCAACTGAACTTGGTACTAAAGTGCATCTTCTCTATTTGGCAGAGTGAGTAAGAGCATTTACAGTTGGAATTTCATCAGTTATGTGACCTTGGACAAGTAGTTTAACCCTCTGTGCCTCAGTTTCTTCATCTGTTAAATAGGGGAAATGGTAACTATTTATGAGAATGAATGCAGGTGAATTTGAACAGTACTTGACATGTAGTATTAGATATTCAACAAGTATTATATACTATTATTATTGTTGTTGTCATTAGTTGCATTGCAGAAACGGGGGTGGTGGGGTATTGGCGCACCAGCTAATCCTCACACCCCTGTGATTAAAGGCATTAGCATGTAAGTGAGACAGACCCAGATCTGCCACTTACTAGTTGAGTGACTCATTTACATTACATAACATCTGTGAATTCAGTTCTCTCAAATGTAAAATAAAGGTAAATGTCTACATGCATCAGCAAGATGTTTCTGGCTGTAAGGAACAGAAATTTATATGAACCATAAGAAAATGTATCACCTCACATAGCAAAATGCCCAGAGGTAGGGTGGTCTTCAGAAACGGTTAATCCAGAAGATGAATCTGGTATCAAGGACCCAGAAACTTTCCATCTTTTTATCTGGGGTTCAGCTTTAGGCTAAGGTTGAGTTTCTTTTGTGGCTACTGGATGGCTTCTGGCTTCTCGTGGTAATTGAGGCCACACGCTTTGCTGTTCCTATCCAATGAGCAACAAAGAGTCACCCCCTGATCATAGAATAAAATTCCTTCCTTTCAGTCTAGTTGGTCCAATTTAAGACTGAGAACCCATTCCCTGGGGAACGCTTGAAGCTGACAGGCTTAGGCCTGGATACCTGAACCAATCATAGGCAGCAAAACGGGATTACCAAGTTTAGACCAATCAGAGCCCACTCCTGGAGCTGGAGATGGGATTGGCTGGCCCTCGGTCACGTGGGCCACATGCATTTCTGTATTTCAAGAAAAGCCAGACTGGATGTGCCGAGTAGGAAACCAACAGTGCCCCCCACACCGCCTCCCAGGGTTATCAAGAAGATTAAATAAGAAAATGTCCTTAAAGCACTTAGTACGGTGCCTAACACCTATTATTAAGCTTATCTGTGTTAGTGGGAGCTGAATTGAGTGCAGGGAACTGCTAAATTGGTTTCCAAAGGAGAGGACAGAGAGTACTGGCAGGACCGATTTTTTTTTTTTTTTGGTACAGTTAAAAGAAAAAACGTATAGATATTCTTAATCATTTGCCAGCTGTCAGGTGCCTTGTAGACAGACTGAGAGACTAATGCGGTCATGAAGCAGAGCTTGAGTTTAATCTGATATAACACCCCGGAAAAAAAAAATAGATGGCAAACAAATGAAATGACTGATGCTAAGTGGGTGTGAGGGTGATGAGCTTGAGTTTTGGGGGCCCTTACTTATTTCTTCCTAAGCACTGAGTGTATGACATTAGAGTGTATGACATTAGAGTGTTTTAGGTGCTGTGTTTACAAGTCATACGTCCGCCTTTTTGGTGCATTAGATCAGGGGTAAGCAGGGACATCCCTGCTTAAGACTCCACGCTTCCACTGCAGGGGGCACGGGTTCCATCCCTGGTCAGGGGACTAAGATCCTGCATGCCACATGATGTGGCCAAAAGAACAAAAACAAAAAAAATCAGGGGTTAGCAAACTATAGCACTCGAGGCAAATCTGGCCTGCTGTTTGTTTCCTAACAATTTAAAAATCATAATTACCTTTTTTTTCTTGAGGAGGGCCACTCCAAAATCACATAAACTGGAGGCCCCAATGTGACTTTCTCTTTTGAATACAAACCCAAACTCATAGAGCTCAGCTTGGAGGTATTTGATGGGTGAAAATCGCTGGGAACTTCAGAGGTGGGTAAGAGCTTTCTCTTTCTCTTTCCTTGTCTCTCTCTCTTTCTCTGTCTGTTCTATGAGTTGCTGCCTGGCTTTATTTTGCATGGATATTCTTGCTATGTAGCAGAAACAATGACCTCTGGTGGCTTCAGGCCCCCAGTTCAGTAGCCCTTTTAGGAGAACTTTTGCCTCCAACATCTGTCAATCCATCCTAGAGAAGATTCTGATTGGCCCAGCTTGGGTCACATGCCTGTGTCACGAGCCAATCCAATGGCCAAGGGAATGCTCTATTCTGACCAGCCTGCGCCACATGGAGAGAAGATGGGAAGGGCAGCCCAGGACCTCATGAAGTTCTCCCAGAGGAACTTGGAGAAAGGGAGGTGGAAACATACAATGGTTAACTACACAGTGTTATACGGAGGAACTGCGACCATTCACTCCATTCCCGTCATGTTATCTCTGAGGGTACTGTGACCCAGAGAAGGGACATTTCAGTTTATATAAGGTTACCCTGTATTTGCATAGCAGATCAATCAGTATTATGAAATCACAGACCTGCTATAAAATAATCCTCCTCTGACATGCCCCGGGGGTGGTCGGGGTGGGGGAGGGAGAAAGTGCCACATTTATCATGTCGCTGGATATGGACTCATCACCTTGGGCCTTATGACCCAGAAAAATGGGAAAGGCCTGGAGTCAGACTGTCTAGCAGGACTCGTCAAAGGGATTTCTTTTTTTTTTTTTGGCGGTACGCAGGCCTCTCACTGTCGTGGCCTCTCCCGTCGTGGAGCACAGGCTCCGGATGCGCAGGCTCAGCGGCCATGGCTCACGGGCCCAGCCGCTCTGTGGCATGTGGGATCTTCCCGGACCGGGGCACAAACCCATGTCCCCTGCATCGGCAGACGGACTCTCAACCACTGAGCCACCAGGGAAGCCCCGGAGATTTCTTTGAATATTACCCCCAGAGGCTCCGCCTTGTGGAAGCTTCTCTGGGTGCTGCCAGTGCTGTTTTCTTAGAATAGCTACAGTTCAGGGGGTGGAGGTGGGTATCTTTTCATCCATTAAGTGCAGAGAATCTGACGTCGTTTTTCATCACTACCTTCAGGAACTCCAGCACCACCATACCACTCCCCTTTGTACACTGGGTGTCATCGGAATCTCACCTCCCAGCGGTGTTGGGCAAAAATGTCTCCCTGTCAACCCAGGAGAATGACGGCTGTAACCAAACGTTTCCTCTGTTGTCAGGAATCTGCTGGGGCAGGAGTGCAGCCAGCTTAAGCAAGCAGGGGC
>NW_006797892.1:1337375-1353488 GCF_000442215.2 Lipotes vexillifer | reverse complement strand
GGGGGGGCGGCGGGGAGCTTGCTAGAAGGACATGGAGTGCCTCGCAGAACCTAAAGGCCTCAGGAGGGTCCAGAAATGAAAAGCCATCAGAAATGCAGACCAGATTTGCATTTCAAGAGCCTCTTGGCTCTGTTTCTCTCTGCAGGTTGCATTCTTTCTTTCTCTCTCCAGCCTGACTTTCTCTGCTCCTGGACCACTCCAAGGACTGGGGCAGCTTCAGAGCTCAGTCCTAGCCACACAGTATCTTTCTCTCAATCTCTCTATGTGGCTGGTAGAGGAGATAGTGTGGTCACAGATGGTTAGGCAGGTTCCGCACTGCACAAGGGCCCCTGAGCAATGAAGCACCCGGAGAGTGAACCCCGGTCCCTCCTGTGCTCATCAAGCCATTCATCCAGGCTGAGAGCTGCATCCGCCTACGGGGAAGGTCTTCCTCTAATTCTGCAAAGATGTTGGATGGATTAGTGATGCCCAGAGCAAACTGTTATCTGAGCTCATCCTCCAACAGCAGCCCTTGATTTCCCTTCAAGGAACTTCTCTTTCTCAGCCACTTGCAGCTTGGCTGGGTTTGTTGATCAAGGTACCAAAGGGTAAGAATGTGCTGGAGCTAGACCTGTCTTGGAATCTGAATCTTGGAGCCGGCTCACCCTGCAGCAGTGCCTAGAGAGACTGTTGGATCCTGCTTCCTGGGTCCCAGGGCTGCTCTTGTCCCTTACTGGGGTCTAGGTTGTTCAGCTTTTCCTTTAGTTTTCTGATCTATCCTCTCTCCTTCCAACAAATGCCTATTTTTTGCTTAAGATAGAGTAAAGTTGTATGTTGTCTAGAACAGAAGAACTCTAATTTATAACAGCAAGAACAAACATATTGAGCACTTACTATGTACCAGACACTGTGCAAAGCACCTTACGTGTAAATTCATTTTCTCCTTACAACAGCCCTATGAGGTAGGTACTATTGTAATTATTCCCATTTCACAGATGTGAAAACTGAGGCCCCAGGAGGGGAAATAACTTGCTCAGGACTACCCAGGTGTTAAGGAGTGGAGCTTGGATTTGGATTCAGGCAGCCTGCCTCCAGAATCCACATTCTTATTTAGTCCCAATTCCAAATTCCCAGGGAAAGGATTGCCCTTTGCCCAAGATGAGTCAGATAGACAACCCTAGTCCAATAAGTGGAGCAGGGTGCATGCTGTACACACAGCTGCCAGAGACTCGCTATGGGTGAGAAGGGTGGCATGACGGTCGTTAGTGATGTTGTCCAGGTATTCCCTGTTCCCCCTTCCTGGGCATACAGTGGGATGGCACTTCCTGCCCCCTAGTGGATGTGTGGGGCTCTGTGATTAGTCTGGCCAATGAGTCATGAGTGGAAATGACTGTGTTCTTTTAGCATCCCCCATTCTCTCTGGCACTGAATCCGGCCATGTTAACCTGGGCCCCTGAGTCCCAGGAGCAGAGCCTCCAATACCTGGCAATGGATGTGTAGCATAAGCAGGATGTAGACCTTTGTTATCTTAGGCCACTGGGGTCACTGGGCTCTGGGGGTCATTTGTTACTGCAACAGAGCCCAACCTATCCTGACTTCAAGGAGTCACCTTCAAAAGATGCTTAACAGTGTTAGTCATCATGTTCAGCGTAATGCTCTGTGCCAGTATTTTTTTCTTAATTAATTATTTTTGGCTGCACTGGGTCTTCGTTGCTGTGCGCGGGCTTTCTCTAGTTGTGGTGAACGGGGGCTACTCTTCATTGTGGTGCACAGACTTCTCATAGCAGTGGCTTCTCTTGTTTCGGAGCACAGGCTCTACGCGCACGGGCTTCAGTAGTCGTGGCTCACGGGCTTAGTTGCTCCGCGGCAGGTGGGATCTTCCCGGCCCAGGGCTTGAACCCGTGTCCCCTGCATTGGCAGGCAGATTCTTAACCATTGTGCCACCAGGGAAGCCCCTCTGTGCCAGTATTAGTTTCCAGTGGCTGCTGTTACAAATTACCAAAAATTTAGTGGCTTAAACAACACAAAATTATTATCTTACAGCTCTGCAGGTCAGAAGTCTCACGTGGGTCTCTTAAGCTAAAATGAACTTGTCAGCAGGGCCATGTGCCTTTCGGAGGGCTCTAGAGGAGAATCTGTTTTCTTGCTTTTTCCAGCTTCTCTCAGAGGGTGCCGCCCATTCCTTGGCTCATGGCCCGTTCCATCTTCAAAGCCAGCGTTGGCAGGTCCAGTAATTCTCACCATGTCACATCCCCGGTTCTGAATCTTCTGCCTACCCTGTCCTTTTAAGGACTGTGATTACATTGGTCCCACCTGGATAGTCCAGGATACTAATCCCTATTTTATTTTAATTAAAAAAATTTTTTTTTAATTTTATTTATTATTTTTTTTTGGTCGCGTGGCTTGTGGGATCTTAGTTCCCGGGTCAGGGATTGAACCTGGGCCACAGCAGAGAAAGCGCCGAGTCCTAACCACAGGACCACCAGGGAATTCCCCCAATCCCTGTTTTAAAGTCAGCTGATTACCAGCCTCAACTCCCCCTTGGCATGTAAGGTAACAGATTCACAGATTCCAGGGATCAGAATAAGGACAATGTTGAGAGGTCATGATCCTGCCCACCACTTCCTTCTGAGGAAATCACTAACCGGGGCAGGTACACATCAGATCGCCTCCTTTCTATCTGTTTCGGACAGAGTCCAGGCTCTGTTGGCTACCATGAGCCACCCCGCCACACACAGTGCACGTGGCCGTCACAAACCGGAAGAGACCAAGAATAGTATGATCTCTCTGAGACATCTCTGACCTCTGCAGAGGAGAGAGGGGCCACCAGGTAGCAATGCTGCTGCCCATTATTGTCTTCCCACCCAGGCCAACCGGATCTATGTGTCTGAACATTTATAGCAATAAATCTACCCTGGGGCTTCCCTGGTGGCGAGCGGTTGAGACAGAGTCCAGGCTCTGTTGGCTACCATGAGCCACCCCGCCACACACAGTGCACGTGGCCGTCACAAACCGGAAGAGACCAAGAATAGTATGATCTCTCTGAGACATCTCTGACCTCTGCAGAGGAGAGAGGGGCCACCAGGTAGCAATGCTGCTGCCCATTATTGTCTTCCCACCCAGGCCAACCGGATCTATGTGTCTGAACATTTATAGCAATAAATCTACCCTGGGGCTTCCCTGGTGGCGCAGCGGTTGAGAGTCCGCCTGCCAATGCAGGGGACACGGGTTCGTGCCCCGGTCTGGGAAGATCCCACATGCCACGGAGCAGCTGGGCCTGTGAGCCATGGCCGCTGAGCCTGCGCGTCCGGAGCCTGTGCTCCGCAATGGGAGAGGCTACAACAGTGAGAGGCCCGCATACCGCAAAAAAAAAAATAAATAAATAAATAAATAAATCTACCCTGTTGTGGGTGGCGCCATGCTGAATACAAACATAGTGCGTATTAGTTCCAAACTGTGGTCCTGACCACCTCAGCCCCAAGCATCAAATTCCCAACCAGTTTCCCTTCCTACTGTCAACAGCATCCTTGGAACTGAAGGGACATCTGATAGAAGTCTCAGTTGCAGCTGGAGGAAAAGAGGTCTCGATACCCACTCCATGGCCTGGGAAACATCTGGGGTGGGTGGGGGGGAAGCGGGACAGACTTCCTGTTCATGGTCCCTTCTGGAACCTGCCACCTATTTAGGGCATCTGGTGTATGAAGGCACCATGGCTATGAAGCACTCAGACAAGCCTGAGTTCAAATCCCAGCTCTACCTCTTCTATCTGTGTGACTTTGGATGAGTTATTTTGTTTCCTCCTCTGAAAAATGGAGATGATAATTATAGTACTGTCTCCTGGGAGTGTTAGGAGGATAAACATGCAAATGTGGATGCAAATGTCATGCAGATTTGCCTAGTAGGTCCTAAATAAATGTGTGCTCTTGCTTTTACTACTATCTCAATAGAAATGATAGGTAATGAAGAGCTCATACATTTTCTAGACCCAGGTGATCCTATCAGCTGGTACAAACATGAATAAAGACAGAGAGATTTACACTTAGTTTAGCTATCCCCATTTATTTTATTTTATTTTATATTTTATTTTATTTTGTATTTTATTTTATTTTATTTTATTTTTGGATGTACCGAGCAGCTTGCTGGATCTTAGTTCCCTGACCAGGGATTGAACCCATGCCCCCTGCAGTGGAAGCATGGAGTCCTAACCACTGGGCAGCCCGGGAATTCTATAACAATCCCCATTTAAAATAAAAATACCTATTGTATTCCCATGGTTTCCCTAGGGGTGGTCCAAAACCCAGCTCTATCAGAGTCATTGTGTGTATGTGTGTGTGTGTGTCTGTGTGTGTGTGTGGCTGGGAGGGGGCTGGTGGAAACAGCAGATGCTCAGGCCCCAGCCCAGTCTGACTGAAAGTGGGACCTAGGAATCTGCATTTTAAAAAACACCCCAGGAATTCTTGTTCTTATTACATTGAAAACTGCCCTCTCTTTGTACAGTGCCTCTGGAGGGAGAAGAAAATTGCAGTCTGTTGTTTGGACGTCACGAGCATCTCAGCATAAGGCAGGCTGGTGGGGACAGGCATGCCCGCTCTTTTTCCTTTCTGGCAACGCTGCCGCCTGGCATCCCTCTGATGGCAGATGTGCAGAGCAGAAGTTGAGGGCTGGGTGTGAATCAGCTCCTGGCCTGCCCAGGAGTAAATGGGCGCTTCATGGTTTCTACTGTGGCAGTTCAGCCCATCAAAGTCACAGCTGGTCCCTCTGGCCCCCGGTGAAAAGGCTGACCTGTTGCCAGTCTGAAAAGATGACAGCTATGATAGAAGAAGAATCCAAGAGAAGGTGGGCAGATGGAACAAGCATCCGCCCTACTTTCCTACAGGCAGCAGGCTTGTGTCACCTACAGGTGGTACTTGGAGTGAGGGAAGACCCTGCCCCAGTTTTCTCCTGGGAAACTTTCCTTCCTTGCCCCTTCCTGCTTCTGGGAAAACACTGACTGCTCTGGATTCACCTGAGCTTGGCATGGCACGGAGGTCAAGAGCGTAGATTCTGGAGCCAGGTTCAATCCCTGGTTCTGCTGTGTGACATTGGGCAAGTTACTGAACTGCTCTGTTCCCTCCGTTTCCTCATCTGTAAAATGGGGATCACAGAACCTGCACCTCCTTGGGTCAGGGTGAGAATTGAATGAGTTAAGGTATGTCTGGGCCCAGAGCACTCACTGCCTGTGATACAGCAAATGAGAAATAAGTGTTTCTTGGTACCATTGTCAATACTACTGCTAATAATAATTAATAATGTTCTCTAAGCACTTCCCAAATCCATGAGCCTGTGTGAAAGCTTTAGGTGCATGATATAATCTTCATAAAAACCCAATATGTTCTGGAACTATTGGATAGTAGTGATGGTTGCACAACATTGTGAATGTGCTTAGTGCCAGCAAATTGTGAATGGTGCACTTTAAAATGGTTAAAATGAAAAAAATAAAATAAAATGGTTAAAATGGTAAATTTTTGTTATATATATTTCACCACACACACACACAAAGCCCACTAGGGTAGAAGCTATTGTGATCACTCCTTTATTACAAATGAGAAAAACTGAGGTCAAAGAGCCCTTGTGCTCGCCCCGGGGTCCCAGAGCTGGGAGTGGCTCAGCCTGGATTTTATCCCAGCATGTTTGGCACTGTTGTGAGCACAAAGGCCCAATGGGTTGTGCCATTTCCACCCCCTCGTCCCTTCCTCCTTTCCTCATTCTATTCTTTCATCCAACAAACTTGAGTTGTACCCCTACTATGTGCCAGGTCCTTTACCAAGTGCTGGGGATTCAACGGACAGCAAGCGAGACAGTCCTCAAACACTCTCCCAAAGGAACGTGCATTTACCACCTGGGCTAGTGCTGAGAAGGAAAGTACAGGGAGAGGAGATGATAACCGGTTTGAACCAGTCAGGGGAGCTTGGCAATGGCATCTTGGAGGAAGTGACAAAGCCAGGAGTGAGAGATGCAAGGAGTCCTCGAAGGGAGGTGGGAGAAGAACATTCTTGGCAGAGGAAACAGCCATTCCTGCAAAGGCCCTGGGGCCCGCGTGGCTGGTGAGGAGAGGCTGGGAGAGATGGAGGAAGCCAAGGGTGGAGAGGACCACAGGGGCCTGGCCACACAGGCTGCCCCTGGGGAAGCTTTGCCTTTGCCTTAAGAGTAATGGGGGGACTTCCCTGGTGGCGCAGTGGTTAAGAATCCGCCTGCCAATGCAGGAGACATGGGTTTGAGCCCTGGTCCCGGAAGATCCCGCATGCCGCAGAGCAGCTAAGCCCGTGCACCACGACTACTGAAACCCGCGCGCCTAGAGCCCGTGCTCTGCAACAAGAGAAGCCACCACAATGAGAAGCCCGCGCACCGCAACCAAGAGTAGCCCCCACTCGACACAACTAGAGAAAGCCTGCGTGCAGCAACAAAGACCCAACGTGGCCAAAAATAAATTTAAAAAAAAAAAGAGTAATAGGGGCCTTTCAGGGGTTGAAGCCAGGAAACATGACCTAATTCGCCACCCCCAGGAAAGCCCACCTCTCCCTAAACTTGACATCCCACTGGCAGCAATAAGGAATCCAAGCAGTCCTCCTGCAAGACCTCTCCACACCCTCATCCTCCACACCATACAGGGCCTTACCTGCCCTGCAGCCCTCTACCTGTGCCCTCCCCCAGCCTGCCCTCCTCCTGGCTTTATTCCTCTCCAGAGACCCCCTGTGACCCTGTGTATTTCACTTCTCGGCTTGGCTCTCCCCTCAGGAAGGAAGGCTCCTCAAGCCAAAGACTTTTGTCTCCATAGTGCCCCCAAGCACCCAAACAGGGCTCAAGAGTCGGCACCCAACCATTGAAAGGAGTCCAAATGCCACATGCAGATGGGACAGGAACAAGAGTGGGAGGCCAGGTAGGGATCTGCTGCGGGAGTTTGGGTGGAGGTAGCGGTGCTTGGTCTGCAGAAAAACGGGAACGTTCCAGAGTGGTCGGGAGCAGACCTAGAAAGGCTTCTGAAGATCATCTTGTCCCAGGAGAGGGGGACAGGTTTCCTTCTCAGAGGAGAGACGGCCCAAGGTCAACCTGGGTGTGAGAGTAGCACTGAGATTAGAAGCCTAATCGGGTCTCCACCCAGCAGGCTAAACCTGATCACACCTTCCCAATCCAACCCCTCCTGTCTTCCTGCTACTCAGAAAGAGCCCAAAGCCAGCCTCCAGGTCTCTCCCTCCTGGTCTTTCCCTCCTTGATGTACCTCTGCCTTCTCCTTCCTCTTGGTCTAGCTTCAAGGCTCAGTTCCAATGCCAGCCCCCCCAAAAGTGTAGGGGAGGGGGGAAATGGGAGGGAGTGGAGGGGAAGGGAGAGAAGGTCAAAACACGGGAGTTCTTCAGATTCATTCATTCATTCACCAAACTGCTTTTGAGCCCCAATCATATGCAGGCTTTGGGGAGACGGAAAGCAGGCTGAGGAAGCCCTTCTGCTTCGTGGAGCTGACAGTCAAGTGGGGAGATGGACATTAACTGTTGGAACAAATTATTATGATTATGATCACTACTATTATTATTATTCTTTTGAACAGTCTGTATAGAGGTGAGCTGACCTCACTGGACATCAGAATCTGAAGGAGACGTCCTGGAAATACAGGGCTCCCTGCCCGGCCAGTGTCCTCGTGACAGTGACAGCCAGCACTCGGGTTCTCTGTGCATTGCTTTGTTCCATCTGCAGAGTAACCCCAGGGGCTAGCATCCCTATCTCCATTGCTCAGAATCCAAACACTGAGGCACAGAGGGGCCTCCCCCTGACAAAGAGCAGGGCTGGCAGCCAGAGAAAGCTGGGCTGTTGAATGCTCACCTCCTACGGCCCCTCCTTAGAAGGTGCTCCTGGACTACCATGTCTTACTCTGCCTTGCTTCTCTTCCTGGCACATAGAGATGGATCTATTTTTTATCCGTCTCCTCCACGAGAATGTAGGGCCAAAGAAAGCGTACTGATGACTCATCCCCTGCTGGTGTACACACCCGAAAATAATTGTATTTAGAAAGAAATGAGTGCAGTTGACTTTGATTAGCCCTTTCACATCATACCAGGTCAGGGAGGTCTCCTATTGACAGAAATCCTTGCTAGACTTGCTTGGTTCACACTCTTGCTCCCAGGGCCGAGTACAATGCCAGGCACATAGTAGGTGCTCAGTAAAGACCTGTTGAGGAAATGAATGGATGAGCGAAACCACTGGGGTCTTTCCTTCCATCACGGCTAAATTATAGCCCCAATATCCACCCTTTCCTCCTCTCTCCTTCCCTCCTTCCTTCCTGATCTCCGCAACGTTTGAGTCCCTACTAGCTGTCATGCACTTATGTAGAGCCTCGGATAACAAACTGAAAGTGACACAAAGCTCACACTACTGGGTTCGATAGACACATTTTTTTTAAATTGGCTTTAAGATAATTCCCTGATGGTCCAGTGATTAGGACTCTGTGCTCCCAATGAAGGGGGCCTGGGTTCGATCCCTGGTCAGGGAACTAGAATCCCACATGCCACACAGTGCAGCCAAAAAAAAAAAAGGTAATGTACCAAACACTATTTAATTTATTTTTCTATCCCTTGCTTATTTTTTTCAGCTTTGGTATACTTAATATACAAAAATGGCACACTTTTAATGTATACATTTTTGTGAATTCGGACGTACACAGGTACCCGTGATGCCATTGCCACAGTCAAGGGAACAAGCATATACATCACCCCTCGAAGATTCCTGTGTCCCTTGCTTTTCTTTTTCTTTTTCTTCTTTTGTAGTACAAACACTTACCCTGAAATGTACCCTCTCAACAAGTTTTTAAGTGTATGACGCCACTGTGTTAACTACAGGACCTAGGTTGAAGAGCAAATCTCTGGAACTTTCTCATCTTGGAGTTAGACCAAAGCTAGAGGGGGGAATAATCCATTCTTCGGGGGGTGGGGTCGGGGTAGAGTGTAGAGAGTGGGGTCAGTGGAGAAGGCTTCAGAAAGAGCAGAAGTCTGAGGAAGACTGAAAAATGTCCAGAATTTCATCTCCTGTGGGCCATGGAAACTGCTGGAACAAAAGTGTGGAGGCAGAGAGAGACAATTATTTTATGATATCACTTATACGTGGAATCTAAAAAATACAAAAAACTGGTGAATATAACAAAAAAGAAACAGAGGGCTTCCCTGGTGGCGCAGTGGTTGAGAGTCCGCCTGCCGATGCAGGGGACATGGGCTCGTGCCCCGGTCCGGGAAGATGCCACATGCTGCGGAGCAGCTGGACGGGAGAGGCCACAACAGGGAGAGGCCCGCATACCGCTTTAAAAAAAAAAAAAAAGAGACTCACAGAACCAACTAGTGGTTGGGGAGGTGCTATGGGGGAGGGGGGGGAGGTACAAAGTATTGGGTCTAAGATAGGCTCAAGAACGTATTGTACAACACAGGCGATACAGCCAATATTTTATAATAACTGTAAGTGGAAAGTAACCTTTCAAAATTGCATAAAAAAATTTTTTTTGGCCTCAAGGCATGTGGGATCTTCGTTCCTCCACCAGCAATCGAAACTGCACCTCCTGCATTGGAAGCATGGAGTCTTAACCACTGGATTGCCAGGGAAGTCCCTGTATAAAGTTTTTTTAAAATAATAGTAAAAAAATAAAATGCAAAAAAAAAAGTAAAGCGGCAACTGACATCAGAGGAACCCCAGGAACCTAGGGTAGCTAAGTGTGAGGGGGTTTGTAGGGAGTAGCAGTTTGTCAGGCCAGTGAGTCCTTTTTAAAGTACTTATGACTCAAGTAGCTGCATATTTAACTAGCGGTTATATCTGCAGCAGATTTTACATCAACATTAGAAGGGTTTTATTTTTTACCTTTATTGAGGCATAATTTACACATCATAAAATTAACCCATTTAAAGAGCACAATCTAATGATTTTTAGTAAGTTTACCTGATGTGTGCCACCTTCACTATAATCTAATTTTAGAATCTTTCCATCACTCTCAAAGGATCCCTTGGGTCCATTTACAGTTAATCCCGTTTGCTCCATCAGCCCCAGGCAACCACTAATCCACTTTCTGTCTTGATGCATTTGCTCATTCTGGACATTTCATATAATTGGAATTCCTACTCTCTGTGGCCTTTTGCATCTGGCTTCTTTCACTGAGCATCATGTTTACAAGATTCATCCGTATGGTAGCCTGTATCAGTACTTCCTTCCTTTTTATGGCTCAATAATATTCTGTGGTATGGCTAGACCATGTTTTATTTATCCATTCAGCTGACGGACATTCAGTTCTTCCAGTTCTGGGCTGTTGTGAATCGTTAGAAATGTTGACTCAAAGGTCTGTATGGCCTCATGTTTTCATGTCTTTTGGGTAGATACCTAAGAGTGGACTGGCAGGTTGGATGAGAAATTTATGCTTGTTAAAAAACAGCCAGGGGGCTTCCCCGGTGGCGCAGTGGTTGAGAGTCCGCCTGCCGATGCAGGGGGCACAGGTTCTAAGATCCCAAAAGCTGTACAGCATGGCCAAAAACAAAAGCAAAACCCTGCCAGTATTGTTTTAGAAGTGGTTTTTAATTTTTATTTATTTATTTATTTTTGGCTGTGTTGGGTCTTCGTTGCTGCGTGCTGGCTTTCTCTAGTTGCGGTGAGCGGGGGCTACTCTTTGTTGCGGTATGTGGGCTTCTCACTGTGGTGGCTTCTCTTGTTGCGGAGCACAGGCTCTAGGTGCATGGGCTTCAATAGTTGCAGCACGTGGGCTTCCGTAGCTGTGGCATGTGAGCTCAGGTGTTGTGGCTCACAGGCTCTAGAGTGCAGGCTCAGTAGTTGTGGTGCACGACTTTAGTTGCTCCAGAGCATGTGGGATCTTCCCGGACCAGGGATCAAACCCACGTCCCCTGCATTGGCAGGCGGATTCTTAACCACTGTGCCACTAGGGAAGTCCTGAGTAGTGTTTTTTTAAAAGGATGCAGAGGGTGTCTTGCCCAGGCCTCAAGGCCCCCCAGATAGATGGTGGCCCCCCCAGCTAGATAGCAGTGGAATCAGGACTGCAACGAAGCTGTCAGCCTGTACAGAGCATGTCCTTAACCACACACTCACTCTCAGAAGCCCTTTGTTCATTTAGAATCTTGAAATCAACCCTCACTCACATCCTTCTGGAAAAATCCCAGGCAATGAAATCTTTTCCCATTAAGCAGAATCTTTCTTTTCTTTTATTTATTTAATTTTTTTTACTTTCTTGTGTTTTTTTTTAGTTGAAGTGTAGTTGATTTACAATGTTGTGTTAATTTCAGGTGTACAGCAAAGTGATTCAGTTATACATATATATATGTATATATTCTTTTTCAGATTCTTTTCCCTTATAGGTTATTACAAAATACTGAGTAGAGGGCTTCCCTGGTAGCGCAGTGGTTGAGTGTCCACCTGCCGAGGCAGGGGATACGGGTTCGTGCCCCAGTCCGGGAAGATCTCACATGCCGCGGAGCAGCTGGGCGCGTGAGCCGGGGCCGCTGAGCCTGCGTGTCCAGAGCCTGTGCTCCGCAGTGGGAGAGGCCACAAAAAAAAATATATATATATATATTGAGTAGAGTTCCCCAGAATCTCTCTTTTAAAAGAATAGCCTCAGGAAGTGTTGAAAAAAATGACCAAAGTTTGCAAAACCCTCCTTTGTCATCTGGTACTAAAATTAAGGTAAATGGAGTTGGGGGAAAGAGCCCAATGCATGCAAATTTTGATTAACCTGTACGTTAGCCATTTAACAGTTTTAAGCATTTTTCATGGTTTGTATAGAATATATAATTTGGTCAGTAGATTTTTTTTTTTTAAAGAAAGCAAATGGTTTCAGATCGGTAGTTTGGACTAAGATGGTGCAATCATGGCAACTTGTCTCTCTGTTCAGCACCTGTCCCTGTATTAAGAGAACTATTGATGACAAATAGTCATTGGGTGTTACCTGTATATGTAAAATTAGGCTGGAAGCTAAGCAAGGTGGGGATTAAAAACCTTTCATGTTTGTATTCAGAAGACTTATTGTTCAGGGTCCTGTATATACTAGGTGCTCAATCAGTGCTTGTGGGAGGAGCAAACCTATGCATGAAAGTGTGGGAATTTAGCCCCTAGTATTATTAACCGTCAACCTTTGCTGAGGCCACCCTTCACATAAGGCATTGTGCTAGGCACTGGCTGTAAACACAAACAGGTACTGTCCTGGCCTCCGGGGGGGCCCCTCAGGCCAGTGAGGGGCAGGCCAGGCCTCTTGTTCAAAAATTACGAAGGGGGGAAGGGTAAGCTGTGACAAAGTGAGAGAGTGGCATGGACATATATACACTACCAAATATAAAATAGATAGCTAGTGGGAAGCAGCCGCATAGCACAGGGAGATCAGCTCGGTGCTTTGTGACCACCTAGAGGGGTGGGATAGGGAGGGAGGGAGGGAGGGAGACGCAAGAGGGAAAAGATATGGGAACATATGTATATGTATAACTGATTCACTTTGTTATAAAGCAGAAACTAGCACACCATTGTAAAGCAATTATACTCCAATAAAGATGTTTAAAAAAGAATTATGAAGGGTTTCAAGCTGGCAACCAGTGTGGAGGCCTTCTGGGCCCCAGCCTATGTGCAACCATACACGCTGTACAACCATGAAGGCAGCCCTGTGTGTTGGTTTATCTACACACGCAAACCTCTGAAAGGACTCACCAGAAACCATTCATGCTGTCTGAAGGGGCCCAGACAATGTCACTTCCACGCTCAAAAATTCTTTGTTGGTACCCCGTGTCACCCAGAGTAATAGCCAAGGTCCTGAGCCCCGGCGGCCAGCACACCCACCCCCTACTTCTTGGCTCTCATGTACTCTTCTCCTGGCTCTCTCCACTCACCCACTGTGCCTCCTTGTGCTGTTTTTGTCCAGTAAACCTTGCCCAGACCTGCCTCAGGGCCTATGCACTTGCTATTCTCCCCAAAGCCTCCTGGCTAACTCCCTTTGTGAAGTCACCTCCTAGCATTCCTAGCTGCTCTGGTTAAAGCTGCCACTCGCTCTAATGCTCTACCCCTCCTCCACAAACCCCCTAGTCCCCTAATTTCCTTTCTTTTTCTCCATAGTACCTGCTATGTTTTAATAGACTTAATAATGGACTTGTTTTGTTTCATTTTGCCCCCCTTGCTCTAGAGTGTAAGCTCCTCGAGGGGGGGGGATTTGTGTGTGTATATGTCTTTTTTGATCTCTGCTATAGCCCCAGTACCTGCAACAGCACCTGGGCTATAACAGGTGCTCAATAACTGTTTATTGAGGGAAAGAAGACAGACTTCTCATGTACAGGCAAACGTGGATCAAGCCTCTGAATTAAATACTATGACTGGTCCCATATGAAGAAACTGAGGCATGTCAGGCAGTCCTACTATCAAGCCAGCTCGGTTAACCAGTGCAAGAACCTCGGGATCACATGGGAAGCTTTTGCTTTTCTTTCAATGCCTTTCTAGACTATTAGCATTTTGATTTTTTACCATGTTTCCATATTCTTTCTATTTAAGAAAAAAATCTACTACAATTTTGTAGAGAAGTTGCACCAAGAGCCTGTTGTTAATTTCCTAGAATTCTGTCATTGATTTCATAGGGCGGTGCCTTGGCATTCAGGAGGCACTCAATATTTGTCTGTGGTGTGAATGGAGATAGACTGTATACTCAGCAGAGGGAGAAAAGGAGAGACACAAAGAGATTTAAGAACAGTGCTGGCAACCAGTTAAGTGTAGTCATGAAAATGTAGTAGGGGACTTCCCTGGTGGCGCAGTGGTTAAGAATCCGCCTGCCAATGCAGCGGACACGGGTTCAAGCCCTGGTCCAGGAAGATTCCACATGCCGCAGAGCAACCAAGCCTCTGCGCCACAACTACTGAGCCTGTGCTCTAGGTCCTGCAAGCCACCACTACTGAGCCCACGTGCCACAAGTACTGAAGCCTGCGCGTCTAGAGCCCGTGCTCCACAACAACAGAAGCCACCGCAATGAGGAGCCCACGGACTGCAACAGAGAGTAGCCTTTGCTCGCCACAACTAGAGAAAGCCCGCGCAGAAACGAAGACCCAACACAACCAAAAATAAATAAATAATTAAATAATTTTTTAAAAAAATGTAGTGGGTAGAAAATTTTCTGATGGCAAGAGCCTACACTCTATTTTCTTAAGACTTTTTCATTGACATAAAATAGCCTATCCTCATCATTCATGGATTCTGTATTTGTGAATTCACTTACTCACTAAAATATGTTTGTAACCCCTAAATGCACACTCACGGTACTTCCGAAGTCTTTGACAAATATCTGAGTCTCCCGACAAGCGCATTCCCAGCTGAAGTCAAACAAGGCGACCAACACCCTGACTTTTGTTTTGGCTCTGATACCAAGCACCAGTGTCCTTTCGTGGTCTATTTAGTGCCATGTTTTCTGCACATTTGCAGTTTTTGTGGATTTTACTGTTTAAAGCGGCCCCCAAGCGTTGTGCTGAGGTGCTGTCTATGTTTAAGTGCAAGGAGGTGTGATGTACTTTAAGGAGAAAACACATGTGTTAGAAAAGCTCCATCAGGCACAAACCGTAGCGCTACTGGCCCTGTATTCAACGTACATGACGCAACAGTGTATATTAAATAAGGTGCCTTTAAACAGAAACACACAATTTGGCCGTTCCCGAACACCTGTATGACAACCTAGTAAGGATTTCTGCAAAACATAAAGCTTTTAAAATTACCTGATTATTTCACATTAATGAACTCGTTAACAGGAGCTTTGTGAAGTATGCATCAATATTGTACAGTATGTATGGCATGCAATCATATTATATAAACATTACTTTTTTAGTGATTTTTGCCTGCAACAATTATAGTTGTAGTATTGTTGCAAACTCTATTTAAAAAAAAATAAATGTATTTATTTTTGGCTGTGTTGGGTCTGTTGCTGCGCGTGGGCTTTCTCTAGTTGCGGCGAACAGGGGCTAGTCTTCGTTGCAGTGATCGGGCTTCTCATTGTGGTGGCTTCTCTTGTTGCGGAGCACAGGCTCTAGGCACACAGGATTCAGTAGTTGCAGCACACAGGCTCAGTAGTTATGGCTCACGGGCTCTAGAGTGCAGGCTCAGTAGTTGTGGCACACGGGCTTAGTTGCTCCATGGCATGTGGGATCTTCCCAGACCAGGGCTTGAACACATGTCCCCTGCATTGGCAGACAGATTCTTAACCACTGCATCACCAGGGAAGCCCTGTTATATAAAATTATGTTTCCTTTAACTATGGAAGGAACCTGTACTGTAATGTAATTAAACAATGAAATAATGTGTTAAGGTTATGGGGATATTATCTAAAGTGGGCTTGATTCTGTAGCCCCAAAGGTACCCAGCAGAAGCTAACTCTGGGACCCATGAAGGGCTAAGTCTTCAGGGAAAGAATGAGTGAGATGAAATGCACAGTGTTGTGGGTTTTTTTAATTTATTTTATTTAAGTATAGTTGATGCACAGTGTTGTGTTAATTTCTACCGTACAGCAAAGTGACTCAATACATATATATACATTCTTTTTCATACTCTTTCATTATGGTTTATCACAGGCTATTGAATTCCCTGTGCTATACAGTAGGACCTTGTTGTTTATCCATTCTATCAATATATATAATAGTTTGCATCTGCTAATCCCATACTCCCAGTCCATCCCTGTCTCACCCCCCTCCCCCTTGGCAACCACAGGTCTCTTCTCTATGTCTGTGAGTCTGTTTCTGTTTAGTAGATAAGTTCATTTGTGAAATGCATAGTGTTTAAATGGTAGACACTGATTTGGACCATTATTAAATGGATTCTATCATCTTATCTACCTATCTATATCTGTCTAGCTGGCAAAATGTCATGGCGAATATTTGAGTGAAAGTCCAAATATGAGGGAGTTTTGCATGTACCTCAATACAAGGTAGAGGCTTCAAAATTACTTTAGAGTAGTCCTTCTTTTGTCCTGGAACCACACCTTGCGTAAACCTTTAAGCTATGCAAATGAGCAAGGATTCCATACCCAGCCTTCCGAAGAGCAAGGGGTGGGGAAGGGGTGGTGGTGGGAGGGAGCCTACAATAGGCTGGAGGCTGAGAAGGGTAGGACCAGATCTCTTTCCC
>NW_006797892.1:1326386-1337344 GCF_000442215.2 Lipotes vexillifer | reverse complement strand
CGCTCTTCATGCTCCCAGAGAACTTACTTTCTTGGGATTCGCCATGCCGTCAAAGTCAAGGCCACCTCAGAAAAGGAAACGGAAACCTGAGTATAGCTGGAGGGCCAAAGGGACATGTGTCCCCCAATTCCTGAGGCAACGTCCCCCTAACACCCCTGGCACCAGCTTACGCTGCAGGTGGTTTCTGGATGCCTGGAGGGGCACAAGACAAAAACAAGGTATGTTTTTTAGAATCATGTTTTCCAACTTGATTGTCGGTCTGTAAGAAAGCTGTTGATTTCAGGGAGGTAGATCTTGCCATGGGCCAACTTATAGAAATCTTGAATTGCCTTCCATAGCTGGTTGTTTTCTTCTCCGGGGGGTTTTAGGTATGTGAACGTGTGATTTGCAAATAAGCCTTTGACCTTTTCCTTTGCAGTTGAGCCTGTGTCTCATTCTCTTGCTTTTGGCGTTGTTCCTTTGGAAGTTGACCGAATCCACCAAAATGGGGTTGGGTCTTTGAACAGCTAGTGGAAGGATGGGTGTGGGGGACAGAGGTTAGGGTTAGGGTGGAGAGCGAAAGGGGAGCTTTATCAGTCTAACCAGAATAATGGTTGAAAGGGCTCCTCCACAGAACCCAGGCTCCAAGATGGGCACAGATGCCCAAGTGCAGTCCTAATTACCCTTGAAAATCCCTTAAATCACTTTTGTGATTATCTATCTATTATCTTCCAAGGAAGGAACAAGATTACCTTATTGAGTACAGCTGAATTGACTGTTGTATTTAGAAATGTCATAACATTTCCCCCTTCAAAAAAACAAAACAAACAAACAAAAAACCAACTTCAAATCCAGAATCACACCAGTCCAGAGCTGAAGTCATGTAAGTGAACATGAAAATACTGAGCATTTGTTCTATCTCCATAAACTTGTAAGATCCCTTTCCTCCCTCGGTTTCATCTGAAGCTCGCAGCCCTTACTCCCATCCCTTTGAAATTGACGTTCAGGCCCACATTTAAACACCATCTTCGGCTTTCTTTTGCATGTTTTTTGTGGTTCCCCATACATTGGATGCCCTTCCTTGCTTTACCTGCACAGAGAATTCAACCTTCGGAGCCCCACAGACAGGGAGAGGCCTGTGTGCCGATTGTGAGGTTGGAACATTGGAGAAAGGTGCGGGGCTTCACCTTAGTAGGTGGGGCGGCTACAAAGCTCTGCTAATTCCCACAGCTGCCACCGAGATCCCAGCTCTGAGAAACCTACAAAACCTACAAACAAATAGGTTTGTTCCTTTAGGCGATATTTGAGTCTTTTCCTGTGGATTCTAATTTGAAGGAGGTAAGGGCAGTTACTACCCTACGGAGCACACATTCCATTCCGATGGAGGAGGCAGACTTTTTTTTTTTTAATTTATTTTTTGGCCGCACTTGGGGCGTGCGTTGTCTTAGTTCCCTGACCAGGGATTGGAACCCGCGCCCCCTGCAGTGGAAGTGCGGAGTCTTAACCAGTGGACCGGCAGGGAAGTCCCAGACGTTTTGGTGTTTTTTTAAATTTATTTTTGGCTCTGTTGGGTCTTTGTTGCGGTGCGCGGGCTTCTTATTGCGGTGGCTTCTCTCGTTGCAGAGCACGGGCTCTAGGTGCAGGCTTCGGTAGTTGTGGCACACAGGCTCGGTAGTTGTGGCGCACAGGCTTAGTTGCTCCGCGGCATGTGGGATCTTCCCAGACCAGGGCTCGAACCCATGTCCCCTGCATTGATGGGTGGATTCTTAACCACTGCACCACCAGGGAAGTCCCTGTACAAGCTTTTGTGTGGACCTACGTTTACAGTTCTCTTAGATGTATTATCTAGTCGAATAGTTGGGTCATATGGTAACTGTTTAACTTTTTGAGGAACTGGTTTTGAACTTTTTGAAATGTGACTCATAGAAATTTTAAAATTGCATATGTGGCTCGTATTATCCTACAGCTGGCCTAGAATGTCCCAAGCATTGTGATGAAAGGTTGGAGAGAATTTATACTAAAGGGTGTGACAGGGAGGTGAGGGCAATGCTGGGCAGAGGGTACCCTTCCGTAACTTTTATATCTTACTTTATATACCTTCATCATCTCTGTTGATGATAATTGCCAAAGCCTGTTAACTGGTCTCCCTGCTCCAGGGCCAATCTCCATCCAGCAGCCAGAGATATTTTTAAAAGTGTAATTCTGATCATGCTATTCCCTGTTTAAAACACTTCAATGGCCTCCCTGTTCCAATTATATCAAATGTAAATTCTTTCCCATGGCCTGGCACTCATTAGTTGCTCAGGAAATATTTGTTGAACAAATAATGGAAAATATTTTATGTCTTTTTTTGTTTCAAATCTATATATTTTTTAAATTTAAAGAAATTTCAAATTGAAAAAAGTAAAACACTTAAAATTTATATTTCAGGGCAACATCCCATATGCAGTATAAGTCCATTTTCCTGTATCTTCTCCATCGCTGGGTATTCATCTTTTTAATTTTTAACTATGGCTTATTTGCTGGGTGAAAAGTATCTTGTTTTAAATTTGGATTTCTTTGTTAACAACTAGGTTGAGCATCTTCTGTTTGTTCACTCTTTGTTATCTGGTTTTATGACCAAATTAATGATTATAAGCTTACTTTGTTTTTATCAAAAAGTATTCTTTTCCACATGAAAGATCTCCAACCTTTGTCTACGTCATATTTGTCCTTTGTTAGGTTAACAAAAATAGCTTTTTTATTTTTTTAATTTGGCCACACTGCTCAGCTTGTGGGATCTTAGTTCCCCAACCAGGGATTGAACCCGCATCCTCGACAGTGAAAGTGCAGAGTCTAACCACTGGACTGCCAGGGGACTCCCAACAATAGATATTTTAAAAAATATCTTCAGAAGAAAATGCATGCTTACAAATAAAACTAATTTAAAATACAGGTTAAAAAAAAAGATTGGTTATAAAGCAGAAATTAACGCACCATTGTAAAGCAATTATACTCCAATAAAGATGTTAAAAAAAAAAAGATTGGTGTGTTAGGAACATGGTTAATAAAGAAAAATAAATAGTAGCTGATATTTATATAGCAATTGTTATTTTTTATTTTTATTTTTTTGGCTGCGTTGGGTCTTTGTTGCTGCGCGCAGACTTTCTCTAGATGCAGAGAGCGAGGGCCACTCTTCCTTGTGGTGCACAGGCTTCTCATTGCCGTGGCTTCTCTTGCTGCGGAGCACAGTCTCCAGGCGCACGGGCTTCAGTAGTTGCAGCACACGGGCTCAGTAGTTGTGGCGCATGGGCTTAGTTGCTCCGCAGCATGTGGGATCTTCCCGGACCAGGGCTTGAACCCGATTCCCCTGCATTGGTGGGTGGATTCTTAACCACTGCCCCACCAGGGAAGTCCTGGCAAGTGCTATTTTACCTAGAGCATCCTTTATCCCCTGGGGCTAGCAGTCATTTTTTTGGTAAAGTTTCAGATAGTAAATAGTTTGGACCATATAATCTGTCCCAATTACTTCATTCTGCCATTATAAGAGCCACAGGCAATAAATGAATGGGTGTGTCTATTCCAATAAACCTTATTAATGGATACTGAAGTGTGAAACTTCATAATTTTCACAGGCTATGAACTACTATTCACTGATTTTTTTTTCCAACCATTGAAAAAAATGTAAAAACATTCTTAGTTCTTGGGCTATGCAAAAACAGGAAGTAGGCCAGACAATTGTGGCCCACGGGCTATAGTTTGCCAACCCCTGCTTTATCCCTTTTGAACTTGACTATAGCTCAGTGAGGTGGACAGGTGGGCATGATTCCCCACTTTCAGTACATGCAGGAGCAGGTTCAGGGAGCTGAGGGCATGGAGCTCACATAGTCTGGCTGGGTCCTGACCCATCACACACAGATGCTCAAAGGAAAAACCAACAAGAGCAAACAATTCTACGGAAGCCAAAAGCTTTTATTCAAATCCAGACTGTTATAGGTTTTAGAAACTTAAGTTTTTAATGAATCTACAGCTTTAATGATTCCACCCTAGACCAAATACTTTGAAAAAGGAATATCATGTCCCTTTGAGTGTAGCTATTTCAACCCTTTCCTTGCCCAACTGGATCCCATCAGTGCTATCCACTTTCAACTCAGAGGGTGGGATTTTTTTTTTTTTTTTGCGATACACGGGCGTCTCACTGTTGTGGCCTCTCCCGTTGTGGAGCACAGGCTCCAGACGCTCAGGCTCAGCGGCCATGGCTCACGGGCCCAGCCGCTGCATGGCATGTGGGATCTTCCCGGACCGGGGCACGAACCCGTGTCCCCTGCATCGGCAGGCGGACTCTCAACCACTGCGCCACCAGGGAACCCCCAGAGGGTGGGATTTTTAAGCAACCAGGATAATTAGAGGGCAGTAGAGCCCCAGCTTCAGAGTGTAGACAGACTTAGAATCCTGTCACTTATTTGCTGTGTGACTTTGGACAAGCTGCCAACCTCTCCATAAATAGATCATCATCTAGGGTTTCATTTTCAGTGCAAATTTGAATCAATGCCATAAAAATAGTTTTTGTCTGAATGAGAAATAATACAAATTCCTTAGACGCCCCCCCCCACATTAATTTAAGGCTCCAGTAGTCTCCAGGCACAAAGGACCAAGAGGCCTGAAGCACCCATATGTGTCTAGACTGACAACTAGGGAAACCCCATGTGAGTAGGTAAACAGAAATACCTACCCTCCATTATCAAGGGTAGTCTTGAATGATTAGCTTTATTTTTTTTAATTTAAATTTATTTATTGATTGATTGCTGTGTTGGGCTCCCGTTGCTGCGTGAGGGCTTTCTCTAGTTACGGCGAGAGAGGGCTACGCTTTGTTGCGGTGCGCAGGCTTCTCACTGCAATGGCTTCTCTTGTTGTACGGGCTCTAGGCTTGCGGGCTTCAGTAGTTGTGGCACACAGGTTCAGTAGTTGTGGCTCGCGGGCTGTAGAGCGCAGGCTCAGTAATTGTGGCGCATGCGCTTAGCTGCTCCGCGGCATGTGGGATCTTCTGGGGCCAGGGCTCGGACCTGTGTCCCCTGCACTGGCAAGTGGATTCTTAACCACTGTGCCACCAGGGAAGCCATTGAATGATTAGCTTTAAATGTCGCCAAGTCTTCAGGAACACAACCCGCTCAGAAAATATGGGAGCATGGAATACATCCTACCCGGCTGGTGTAAGAAGTGGAGTTAAAATAAGGAAAGTAGCTGGCATGGAGTGGATCAGGCAAAACAATGGCAAAACAATGGCTATTTGTATTAGTTCAGAGGCAGAGTATTAATTTAGGAATTTCTTGGATATGGGTTTTGAAATATTGACAAGCCTGCCTGGGTGAGGGCAACCTGGTGTGACTCTTAAGACCTCCTATGGAGCAGTGCTGAGGCTGCCAGAGTGGGAATCTGTTTTAGTTTTTTTTTTTTTTTGGAAGGCCATTGACTTTATTGATTTAAAAAATCTTTACAAGGACAGTGACTGTTCTGCCAGAAAGAGGACCAAATGGCGTAAAACAGACCTGAGGTGGGAGCAGGGGGCGGGCGGGGACAGGGCCAGGAATCACTCAGAAAAGCTGGTAACTGCTGTCACGAAACTGGCAGGGAAAGGCGAAGGGAGATGCATGCAAGGGTAAGAATTCCAAAAACGTTGAAAGGTGAGGGGAGAGAACTCCCAAAAGACCCTGGAGTACATGGGAGCTGCGCATGACAACAGCAATCTTTTCCTTTGTAGAGGACGGGGGAGGAGTCCTCACTTGGCTGCAAACTCTGGAGACTTAGTGCTGGGGCTGGGGGCCGGGGGCTCCCCAGACAGCATCACAAGAACACGTCGCACCACTCTCGAAGGCACCCGAAGCAATCCCGCGACTGCTTGGCGTTGGCGCCGCACGTGTCCTTCAACTATTCCCAGAAAAGGTCTTCATCTTTAGCACCAGAAACTGACCAAGGACCACATAGGCCTTGTGAAAGCCCCTTTCTTCCAGCTTCTTGCCCAGGACTTCGCCAATCCCGGCCAGGCTTCCAGCTGGCTTTTCCCCCATGGGCTCTGCCATGAAGTCTCTGTGCTTTTGGGAGGTTGTCATCTTGATCAGGCTTAATCTGGGAATCCTGTAGCTCTGGTTCCCGTAATGGCTTCTCCCGCCGATCCCTCAACCCATTAGTGTTTTGTTTTGTTTTGTTGAGGTAACAACAGCTTTAGTGAGATAGAATTCACATACTATACAACTCTCCTAGGTGTATAATTAATTCAGGTGTTTGTAGTGTATTTAGAGAGTTGTGCAGCCACCACCATGGCCAATTTTGAACATTTTCATTTCTCCCCCCAAATCCCATACCCACTAACACTCCCTATTCCCTGTCCCCACGGCTGCTGGCAATCACTAATCTGCTTTCTGTCTCTATGGAGTGACCTATTCTGGACATTTCGTATAAATGGAATCAGACAATATGTGGCCTTTTGTGTCTGGCTTCTTTCACTCAACATATTGTTTTCAAGGTTCATTAAGATAGCGTGTGTCAGTGTGTAATTCCTTTTTTTTTTTTTTTTTTTTTTTTTCTTTCCAAATCTTTATGTAAAATGTAAATTCCAGGAAGATGTCACTGGGCTCTGTGTGAATTGTCAAAGCAAAAATTGCACTGGCCAAAATTAAGCAGGCAAAGGAGACTTTCTTCAAGACTATTGCAGCAGAGGAGAGAGACTGAACCACCAAAATCTAGAAGGTGAGAGGATTTTTGTTTTTGTTTTTTGTTTTTTCGGTACGCGGGCCTCTCACTGCTATGGCCTCTCCCCTTGCAGAGCACAGGCTCCGGACGCACAGGCTTAATGGCCATGGCTCACGGGCCCAGCCGCTCCGAGGCATGTGGAATCTTCCTGGACCGGGGCATGAACCCGTGTCTCCTTCATTGGCAGGCGGACTCTCAACCACTGCGCCACCAGGGAAGCCCCTTGTGTAATTCCTTTTAATGGCTGAATAATATTCCATGGTAGGATGTGCCACTTTTATTTATCCATTCATCAGTTGATGGACATTTTGAGTTGTTTCCAGAGGTGAAATGACACTTTATTGGACTAGTTCTTGGGCCAGTTAACCTCCTGTCTTGGCCTCCTCATCTGTAAAATGGGGTAATAGCTCCCAGTCACAGGCAGGGCCAGGACTAGCCTACACAGACCCTTTGCTCGAATTAAGAAGTGCCTCTCTTGACAGACACCCGTCTCATCCCAGGGCAGGGGAGCCTTTGTTGCCAGAAGCAAATTTGACCAGGGGTTCTTAGCCTGGATTTCAGCCCAGTGTTTTGTTTTGTTTTTTTAACGTAGAGTGCTTTAATTAATTAATTAATTTATTTATTTATTAGTTTTGGCTGCATTGGGTCTTTGTTGCTGTGTGCGAACTTTCTCTAGTTGTGGCGAGTGGGGGTTACTCTTCATTGCAGAGCATGGGCTCTAGGTGCGCAGGCTTCAGTAGTTGTGGCATGCGGGCTCAGCTAGTTGAGGCACGTGGGCTCAGTAGTTGTGGCTCGTGGGCTCTAGAGTGCAGGCTCAGTAGTTGTGGTGCATGGGCCCAGCTGCTCCGCGGCATGTGGGATCTTCCCGGACCAGGGCTCAAACCCGTGTCCCCTGCATTGGCAGGTGGATTCTTAACCACTGTGCCACCAGGGAAGTGCCCAGTGCTTTGATTTTAGCTTTGTATTTTCCATTAAAAATACCATTTTCCAAAGTCATGTGTCAGCTCCTGTTTTCTCCCACCCCCTTCAATGAGGTTATGTCGAACACTTGTGATATAGATTCACTTGTTACTGTCTGCATTCCGTCCTAGGATTCCCCCAATATCCCTCTTGGTTTTGTTTTTTTTTTTTTAATGCATGTGGGATCTTCCCGGACCGGGGCATGAACCCGTGTCCCCTGAATCGGCAGGCGGACTCTCAACCACTGCGCCACCAGGGAAGCCCCCCCTTGATTTTTTAAAAAATTTGTGTACAATAAAGTTCACTCTTTTTTCCTTTTTTATAAATTTATTTTACTTATTTATTTTTGGCTGCATTGGGTCTTTGTTGCTGCGCACGGGCTTTCTCTAGTTGCAGCGATTCGTTGCAGTGCGTGGGCTTCTTTTGTTGCAGAGCACGGGCTCTATGTGTGCCGGCTTCAGTAGTTGTAGCACGTGGGCTCAGTAGTTGTGGCGCATGGGCTTAGCTGTTCCGCGGCATGTGGGATGTTCCCGGACCAGGGCTCGAACCTGTGTCCCCTGCATTGGCAGGCAGATTCTTAACCACTGCACCACCAGGGAAACCCCAATAAAGTTCACTCTTGGTGAGGTTCTATCAGTTTTGCAGATGCATAGGGTCATGTATCCCCCTCCCCCACTATCAAACTGAACACCTTAAAAATTCTTCCATATCCCCCCAGCCCCGTAGTTGACTCCTCCTTCTCCCTGCCCCTGCCCAACACTGATCTGCTGCCCCACGCTTTGTATGGTACACACACTGGACAACTACAAGCATGGCTCCGCTCCTGGGGTTGTCAGGACATGTAAATGAATGCATGGGAAGCACTCAGGACGGAGCCTGACACTCAGGAGCCTGGCAAGTGAGTGCCCACCACATCAGAGCTGTTGTAACTATAAGACTGGGCTTTGTCCACCATGGGGTGAGGGTGGGGATGCTGGACACCAGCAAAGCACAACAGGCTGCCAAGGGTGTGAGTCAGCACTGCCGGTGGGGCACGTAAAAATGCCCAGCCCCAGTCTCACCCTAAACCTACTTGAAAGAGTCTTCCTGGTACAGGATGGTTTTTTGGCCGCATTGCAAGGCATGAGGGACCTTACGTCCCCAACCAGGGATTGAACCCGCGTCCCCTGCAGTAGAAGTGGAGAGTCTTAACCACTGGACTGTCAGGGAAGTCCCAGGCAGGATGTTTAACAAGCCTTTCCTGGGAGGGTGATGCTGAAGGTCCTGGGACATGCGCTGAGAAACTGCTTTGGGGTGACTTGTATAATGCGGATCAGAAAGTGCTAGAGAATTTCTGGTGACCCTTGGGGGGAAAGGGGACAGAGGAGGTGTTCCATGGTGCCAGCTCTGGCTGAACCTGGGAACCCATTGTACCAGATGAAACAACCAAGAAAAATGGTACAAGGGTGGAAGTCTCAGATAAGGGCCACCTCGACTCCCTACCACCGACCTGCTCCTGAGTCCTGGGGTCTCAGCCTTCTCATCTCAGAGGTTCCCTGTAGCTCTGCTCGAATGCTATATAGTTTTGATGTGTATTTCCTCCAAATGTTATTATTACAGTTATATGCACATGATTCAAAAAAAATTCAAACAGGAATCGACACGCTTTCCATTAAGGGCCGGATAGTAAGTACTTTTGGCTTTGTGGGCCATATGACCTCTGGTCTTTATTGCAGCTTCTAATCCTGCCTTTGTAGGGTGAAACCAGCCATAGACAATACATACATGAATGAATGCTGTGTTCCAATAAAACTTATTGTTTTAATATGGAAAATTAAAAAAAAAATATTGGCATACAGTTGATCTACAATGTTAGTTTCAGGTGACAGCAAAGTGAATCAGTTACACATATACATATATCCACTCTTTTTTTAGATTCTTTTCCCTTATAGGCCATTACAGAGTATTGAGTAGAGTTCCCTGTGCTATAGAGTAGGTCCTTACTAGTTACCTATTTTATATACAGTAGTGTGTACATGTCAATCCCAATCTCCCAATTTATCCCTCCCCTACCTTACCCCCTGCAATAAAAGTTATTGCAGTGCAATAAAAGTGCTTCCATATTTGGTCCACGGGCCATAGTTTACTAATTCCTGTGGAAAAGTAAAGTAAAAAGTAGACACAGAATCCTACCCCCCACTGTTAATTTTCTTGTGCACAGTATTGTGGCTAAAAGCACAAAAGTCAAGTTATTACATGAAGGCGAAATAAAACAAGACAGGTAACATCATAAGGTCAAGTGAAACCGAAAAAGCCCAAAGCACTTTCCACCCTCTTCAATGCCTTGAATGTAATAGAGATACAAACATTTTTGTTTTTGAATTGATAAAGCAAATCAGAGTCGATAAGTAACCATAGAAATGATCTAACATAAATGGCTCCTATGTTTAGGGTAATGACCAACTTAGTAGGTGTTCCAGAAATGTTTGTGGCATCATTTGATTTAAAAAAAAAAAAAAGCACGACTCCGGAATGACAGTCATTCTCCTAGAGAATCAGGGCAATTCAATTTAAATTTGGCCCAGTTAATTAAATGAAACATTTGAAGCAGGGCTATAACAATCATGTAGATTTATTAATTGAAGATTTGTTTTCTCTGTGCTCTTCTTTTGAATTTCTACTCTTAGAGTATCTAAGAATTTAATTCTGTCTTAGTTGTATTTTACCACTGCCCTCTTGCACTCATTTTCTTGGGCCTGAGCCTGCTCTCTAGAGCCCGCAAGCCACAACTGCTGAGCCCGTGTGCCACAACTACTGAAGCCCACGTGCCTAGAGCCATGCTCTGCAACAAGAGAAGCCACCGCAATGAGAAGCCCTGCACTGCAACAAAGAGTAGCCCCCACTCACTGCAACTAGAGAAAGCACATGCACAGCAACAAAGACCCAACGCAGCTATAAATAAATAAATAAATAAATAAATAAATAAATAAATAATAAATTTATTTTAAAAAAAGAATTCCCTTTCTGCTTTACTTTGGTAGACATGCCGGGGAGGAGCAGAGATTATTTGTGAATAAAAACTACTTTCTAAAGAAATATGGTAGTTATTAATATAGGATATCTTTCTGTATTAAGTCTTTGGAGGTTCTGGACTATTTAAAGAAAAAAAAAGAGGTAGAACACTCACCAGGGTGCCTGGCATGTAGTAAATGCTTAATAAACGTTGTCCCTTTTTTGTGTGTAATTTTCTTTAACACGAAAGGGACCTTGGTGTTCTCAAGCTGGTTTGTTGCCCTCAGAACCTGAGACTCTTT
>NW_006797892.1:1316637-1324725 GCF_000442215.2 Lipotes vexillifer | reverse complement strand
TTTCCCTATCAAACTTGATATCAAATGCCATTATTTTAATTAATTTAAATTCCCTGAGTTCCCATCTGGCAGATGAAATCCAGTTGCTGCTTGCAACAGTTACTGCACTCCTAACGGTGGTGCAAGAAATCTGCCTATTGCCAGCACGTGTATTCATTGATTCAATCAAAAATATTTCCTGAGCAAAGGGCCATGGAAGGAAAGAATTACTTCCTGACCGGCTGTAGAGCCCAGTAGCTTAGCTGTGCTCTGTGTCTCAGTGTCCTAAGAGATGGGAGAGAGGGGTTCTGAGAAAGGGCATTTCCAGCTGGAAGGATGAGCCAGGCTCATCAGCCAGGGGACCCAGATTACTGCCTTAAAGCAAGTTTTCTTTTTTTCTGCCTCCATCCAGACCTTGAGTATGGGGGCCAGGAAAGGCGTTTGGCTGATATTTGTTGAAAGAATGAATGAATGACTAAGTGTGAGGTTAAATGAATTTTACTTTTAACACATAGATATTCTCCACCCTCATTTTCAAATGTCTTTGAAAATAATTTTCCAAGTCAGCAGTTTATTTTTAGGCTTATTAGTAGAAAAGTAAGTTGAGTCATTGAAAAACTCAGTGCCAGTTCTGGAAGCATTTTTGTTTGTCACAGTTGCTATAGGAATCCAGTGGATAGACCAGGGATGCAGCTAAACATCCTACAGTGCACAGGACAGCCCTAAATGGCAGTGGTGCTGAACCCATCCCAATCCAGGAGCTCCCTGTCCTTGGGAGGCAGCTCTTAGGCTTGACTTCTGAGACAGGCAGAGCTAAGTGTGAATCCCATTTTCACCATCTCCTCTCCATGCCCCAGTTTCCCCATCTGTAAAATGAGAACAATAATACCTTCTAATAGAATGTAAAGCATGGCATAGTGGTTAGAGGCATATGCTATGGGATGAGAGGATACTCTGGCTCAAATCTTTACCTTGTTATTCTTTTTATTATAGTAAAGTACATAAAATAAAATTTACCATTGATGACATGTCATCCATTCACCATGTTATGCAATCATCACCACTATTTCCGGAATATTTTCATTACCCCACTCCCCAAAACCCTGTGTCCATTAAGTAGCCACTCTCTCTACCCCCATAACCAGCCCCTGGCAACCACTAATCTGTTTTCTGCATATTTCATATAAATGGAATCATACAACATGTGGCCTTTTGTGGCTGGCTTCTTTAACTCAGTGTTAATGTTTTCAAGGTTTATTCGTTTCGTAGCAGGTATCAGTGCTTCCTTTTTAGTGACTGTGTAATATTCCATTGTAGGATATACCACCTTTGGTTAACCTACTCATCTGTCCATGGACATATGGCTTGTTTCCACCTTTTAGCTATTGTGCTTTGTGCTGTTATGAACATTTGTGTACAAGCTTTTGAGAACCTGTTTTCCACTCTGTTGGGTACATAGCTGGGTCACTTGCCTAAGTCTATGCTTAACCTATATTAAGAAACCCTTCCCTTGTTTTTATTACCTCTGAGACTTTGCGCACCTGCCCTCTTTGCGCCTTGGTATCCTCCCCTGTAAAGAGGGGTGCATGACAGTTTTAGATCACAGGGCAGTTGAGAGGATTAAACAAATGAGTTGCTGTACGCCCTTGGCCCCGTGCCTGCCACAAGGAAGCGCTCAGTAAACACGAGCAATTACTACTGCTCTTACCTGGTTGTGGGGATTCAGATACTCAACATAAAGCATGTTACCTGGCTCTTTGAGGAGTGCTTATTATTTGGTTTACAATTCGTGCTAAGAAAATTCTGTCAAGAATGTGCACTATGTGACAAACTTCTAGCCTGATATTAGCCAAATACAGAGTTCATTGCCCTTTAAATTTATGTATTTATTTATTTTTGGCTGCATTGGGTCTTCATTGCTGCACGTGGGCTTTCTCTAGTTGCAGCGAGCGGGGGCTACTCTTTGTTGCGGTGTGCGGGCTTCTCACTGCAGTGGCTTCTCTTTGTTGTTGAGCACGGGCTAGGCGCATGGGTTTCAGTAGTTGTGGCATGCGGGCTCAGTAGTTGTGGCACATGGGCTCTAGAGCGCAGGCTCAGTAATTGTGGCGCACAGGCTTAGTTGCTCTGCGGCATGTAGGATCTTCTCGGACCAGAGCTCGAACCCGTGTCCCCTGCATTGGCAGGTGGATTCTTAACCACTGAGCCACCAGGGAAGTCCCTGAGCTGTTTTTTAAAAAAGTAAACAAGACCCCAGTATCTACAGCACACCTGGCTAACCATGAGCAGTCATTCTAGAAAAGACCTTGCTTTAAGGGCATTAAGGTTTTGCCGGCTCACAGCCCAGAAGATTGTTGGCCACTTGACCTAATTAGCCACCCCTCTGGTCATTTTTGCCATTTGTTTAACCTCAGGCAGCCCCGTCCCTGTCCATGGCACATAGTGGGTGCTCAGCCTAGGAATCGTTTTGAGTGAAACGATGGGGAAGGCCTGGGGTCTCATCTCATTCTCTCTCTTACAAGAACCATCTCACAATTTCTGGATGGGAAAGTAGTTCCTTAACAGCCACTTTAGGTAGAAACTGCCCTCCCCATTTCCCTGATAAGAATGTTGAGTTCAAAGAGGTTAAGTCAATTTCCCAAGTTCGAGTTTGCAGGACCCCTCTATGGAACCTGGATCATCTGGTTTGCATCCTGAAGCCTCTTACCCTCCCAAACTGTTTACAGCAGCATGACCTTGGCCAAATGCCTTATATCTAAGCCCACATCCTCACTAACCTTGTGGTTGGGGGGTTAGGTTGTCTTTCCAGGTATGGATTATAACTTAGTTATACTGGAAAAAAAGTGCCTCTGATTCCCATTTCCATTAAGTTGTTTTAGACCCTGACCAAAACATAGCTTCCAGGTAGATAAATATTTTGGGTCTCAAGAAGAAAAACGAACCGGCTGTTTATGCCGAGTCATGGCGTGGGCCCTGGGAGCAGCAAAATATGTTTTGCTCAGAGAGTAATGATAGGGTGGCGCCCCTCCCTACTTGGCTCTACCTAATGACAAGGCAGATGGTCCAGCGGTTCTTGTCTCCCCAGTTTTCTGTCTCTTCCTCTGGTCACTGGTTTTGGAACCAGGGTAGGGGTTGTGAAATTTCTAAAAATTAGCAGTGATCAGAAATAGTGCCCTAGGGGCTTCCCTGGTGGCGCAGTGCTTGAGAGTCTGCCTGCCAATACAGGGGACACGGGTTCGAGCCCTGGTGCGGGAGTATCCCACATGCCGCGGAGCAACTAGGCCCATGCACCACAACTACTGAGCCTGTGCTCTAGGGCCTGCGAGCCACAACTACTGAAGCCCGCGTGCCTAGAGCCCATGCTCCGCAACAAGAGAAGCCACCCCAATGAGAAGCCTGCGCAAAGCAACGAAGACCCAGTGCAGCCAAAAATAAACAAATAAATAAATAAATTTATATAAAAAAAGAAATAGTGCCCTAAATCCTCTTGCCCTTTGGAGTTCTCTAACAGATCCTTTGAGACATCTTGGCATTAAACCTCCCAGGAAGTAGGCATTATGCAGCTGATACACTTCTGCGGAGTTCTTCCCCAAGTACCCCTTCTGTGTGCAAATGGTTGTTTTTTTTAAAAAATTAATTAATTAATTAATTAATTTTGGCAGCATTGGGTCTTTGTTGCTGCACACGGGCTTTCTTTACTTGCGTCGAGCGGGGGCTACTCTTCGTTGCGGTGCGCAGGCTTCTCGTTGCAAAGCATGGCCTCTAGGCGCACAGGCTTCAGTAGTTGTGGCTAGCGGGCTCTAGAGCGCAGGCTCTGTAGTTGTGTTGTGCGGACTTACTTGCTCCGCGGCATGTGGGATCTTCCCGGACCAGGGCTCGAACCCATGTCCCCTGCATTGGCAGGCAGATTCTTAACCACTGCGCCACCAGGGAAGCCCACAAATGGGTTTTATAATTCCACCAGGGGAAGAAGAAAACAGGCTAGCACAACCCTCTGGAATAATTGAGTCTGGGCCTTCTTGGTAGGCCTCAAAGTGCACTGGTCTTGCCTTTTTTTCTGGCCACCTGGCTTGAGGGATCCTAGTTCCTCCACCAGGGATTGAACCCCGGGCCCTCGGCCGTGAAAGTGCGGAGTCACAACCACTGGACCACCAGGGGATTCCCGGTCTTGCTTTTCTAGTAACCATGGTGGTCTAGGAATAACTTCTCTACCTGTCATCCGCTCCTCCATGAAAGATGTGCAAGGCAGGAAAAGAGAAAATAAGTGCTGTTATTGAATCCCTGTGAAAATCCATCTGAGAAGCCTTTAAATCATGCAGGCACTCTTTTCTACCTTTGTATCCCAGACAGCCCCTAGCTCCTAGCAAGCAGTTAGCATCAGCTGAGGTGAAAGCGTTCATTCAACCTTTACTGAGCATCTGCTATGTGCCAGGCACTGTGCTAGGTGCTGAGGACAGAACTGTGAGAAAGACAGTTTCTCTCATCAAGATGCTTGTAGGAGGGGACACATTAGTTATGCATGTTCATTTTTTATTGCTGTGCAATAAGTAATCACAAACTTAGAGGTGGAAAACAGCACCCATGTATGATCTCATAGTTTTGTAGATCAGAAGACCAGGCCAGCTCCAATGGGCTCTCCTCTTGGGCTTCACCAGGCCAAAGCCAAGGGGTGGTCTCTCTGACAGCTCTGGGGAAGGGCCACCTCATTCAGACTGGCAGAATTTAGTTTCGAGGTCCCCGTTTTCAGGCTGGTGGCTGGGGATGCCCCCTTAGCCTGCAGGGGCTACTCTCAGATCCTTCCACGTGGCTCCCTACATCTCAATAACAGAGAATCTCCTCTCATCTGTCACATCTCTGCCTTCCTCTTCTGCCACCAGAGAAAACTCTGCTATTAAAAGACCAATATGATTAGGTTGGGCCAAACCAGATGGTCTCTCTACTTAAACTCGACTGATTACCAACCTTAATTTCATCAGCGTAATAGAATGCAATCGTAGGAGTAGCATCTAGGCTGAAGGTCCCTTGTAGAACTCTGCATACTATGCTATGTAAACAGTTATTCAAAATGTGGTCCAGTCATTAGGACCCGGGACTTTCACTGCCGAGGGCCGAGGTTTGATCCCTAGTCCGGGAACTGAGATCCCACAAGCTGCACTGAGAGAGAGAAAGAAAGAAAGAGAGAGAGAGAGAGAGAGAGAAAAGAAAGAGAAAGAAAATGCTGGTAAGTACTATGAAAAAGTAAACCAGGTCCCAGGATGGAGTGACTGGGTGGATGGGTGAGGGGTCTATACTTGAGACAGTCTGCTTTGCTGGTCCCTCTTTGTATCAGCCTCTGACTATGGCCCAAATCTGCTCTATCCCCACCTCCCTAGGTGGCCTCCAGGCTCTCATACCATCTCCACACATCTTTACCTCTAGCCCAGACTCCTGTTGAACTAACTCCTTACCACCTCCGTATGGATAATGTCTAACAGGCATCTCAAATGTAATACAGTCCAAAAAAGCAAAAATACAAATAAAAACAACAACCCCCCCCAAACTCCCCAAAATGAAGCCAAAAGAAACTTACTCTTAATTTTACTTCCAAACCCGTGCCGCCCCCAGACTTCTCCCCCATGTTAGTAACTGGCACCATCATTCACCCAGTTGCTCAAGCCAGAAATCTGAGAGCGATGCTTGATTCTTCTATCTTCCCTCCCACTCAGTTCCAGGCTCTCAGCAATTTGACCTGCCTACATACTAACCCATTTGCTCCATCTCCACCCCCAACCCTACCCCCAGTCCATCTCCAACTCTCAACTAGACTATGAACAGCTTCCACTCTGGTCTTCCTCACTCATTCTCATCTTTTAAATAGAATTAGTTGGGGACTTTCCTGGTGGTGCAGTGGTTAAGAATCCGCCTCCCAATGCAGGGGACATGGGTTTGAGCCCTGGTGCGGGAAGATGCCATATGCCACGGAGCAACTAAGCCCGTGTACCACAACTACTGAACCTGCGCTCCAGGGCCTGCGCGCCACAACTGCTGAGCCTGCGTGCCACAAGTACTGAAGTCCGTGCGCCTAGAGTCTGTGCTCCGCAACAAGAGAAGCCACCGCAATGAGAACCTTGCGCACCGCAATGAAGAGTAGCCCCCACTGGCCACGACTAGAGAAAGCCCGCGCGCAACAATGAAGACCCAATGCAGTCAAAATTAAATAAATTAATAATTTATAAAAGAGCAAAACAAAACAAATTAATTGTATTGAGATCTGACACATACCACATAATTTACCCATTTAAAGTGCACAGTTCAATAGTTTTTAGTATATTCGCCGAGTTGTGCAACCATCACCAGAATCAGATTTAGGATATTTTCATCACCCCCAAAAGAAATCCTGTACTTACTAGCAGTCACTCCCAAACCCTTAACCGTCCAGTCCTTAATCTATCTCACAACTTTATAGGTTGATTTTCCTGCTCTGGACATTTCATGTAATTGGAATCATACACTATAAGATCTTTTCTGTCTGGCTTCTTTCACTCAGCACAGTGTTTTCAAGCCTCATCCATTCTTCATTGCCAAATAGTATTTTATTGTATTGGGTGTACAACATTTAATTTATCCATCGTGCGAGGTATTCTTTTTACTCTTATTCTTTTTTATTCCCTGGTTGGTTTTGAACCTAGTGATGAAGATAAGGTTGGCCAGTGTGGAACCCGATAGGCACCTTTATCACTCCCTGCCACCCCTTCCTTTGCCAGAGCAGTCCTTTCTGCCCTCCCCCAAGTCTCTAGAGAGCTGGAGAGAAGGATTCCTTTGCATCTGAGAACTGTTCATTAGCATTTGTGAGAATCTGTGTGAATAACAACACCTCTTCAGAATCTGGGGGTGACCCAGGGGCTGGGATTGACCAGCAAGAAATTCACTGGTGGGAAACATTTAAGTGTATGAAATGCTGGGGGGGGGGGCAGAAGGGAGCGGAATCATAGTCACACTTGAATCATACATTCATTCAACAGATCTGTATTGAGTACTTGCTATGTCCCAGGCATTTGGGATACCACAGTGCACAAAACATTCTCTTCTAGACGGGAAGACGGACAGTGAATAAAGTGGAGAAAACTGGAGAAAAATGCAGGGACAGGAGATAGGGAGATAGAAAGTGGGACAGAAATCACAATTTCTTGGTCATTTGGGGGCAAAATTATATTCTCCCTTGAGACGGTCACTTAGAGGTGCACCTATGTAGAGATGTGTATCCTTTTCTTCCATTCTCTTCTTTATCCACATTGCCTTGGTTCTCATCAAAAAGTTGAGACCCCAATCACCGGTCTCTCAAGGATCGGGAATGAGGGAGGCTCTGGGTGAAGAATCTTAGCCAGACTGGGCTGATATGAAGGGGATAAATTAATGCCAAAGGAAGAGCTATTTAAGTTGGTTTTGAGGGACCAAAACCTGGTTTCTGGTTTGGGCTATAGTGAGAAAAGAAGTTCTCGTACGCGAGGTACTTGGTGAATAAATTACAGATTAAAGGGGTAAATAACAGTGCCAGCAAGTGCTGATCCGAGCTGGCCGCTCGCTCCGATCCGGGCCCTTTTCTCCGGAGTCCACGGGCGATATCAGCTACCGGCCCGAGGTCACCCGTCTGCGGGCAGGGTTTCTGCCCCTACCACGGACGGCCGCAGGGGCTTTCTGGGTGACCAAATGCCCGGGATGGGGCATTTGCCGGGCCACTCGCCCCCTAGGGCTGGGGCACCCAGTCGCCCACATCGGAGCGCCCCCGGGCCCGGCCGCGAGGCTCCGGGCGGGCACCGAGGATGGGCACCCGGCGAGAGGCCGAGGCGGGCCCGGCAAGGGGCACGGGGGGCGCGGCTCTGCGGGCCGCGGGCGGGCAGGCGGGCGGACCCAGGAGGCGGCGGCGGCGGCGGCGGCGGGCGGGGCACTCCCTGCTCCGCCTCCCCGCACCGCCTTCCCGCTCCCGCTCCGCCCTCCGGCTCGGCGCCTGCCCGCCCGCTCTCCTCGCTTGCTCGCTCGCTCTCGGGCCCCCCATGCGGATGTGACACTTCACGCCGCCGCCATTTTGAGAGCGAGCCGAGCCGAGCCGGCGGGCGCCGCGTCTGCTGCCGGAGC
>NW_006797892.1:1310496-1315988 GCF_000442215.2 Lipotes vexillifer | reverse complement strand
GCCCGGGCCGGGCGAGGCTGCACAGTCATGCCGGGCCCGCGGGCTGGGGGCGGCCGGTGGCCCCCCGCCCGGCGCATTGTCCGGCCCGCGGGACCCGGGCGGCCTCGCCGGCACAAAGCGCCCGGAGGCCGGAGTTGTAAATTAGAGCGCTCCGGCGGGAGGGATGCGGGCGTTTGCGGACTGCTGGCGGCCGCTGCGCGCCCGGGTTGGGGAGCCGGGCTCCGGGGACCGTCTCCCCGTTCGGGCGTCGCGGGGTCCTGGCTCTGGCCGGTAAAGTCGGGGAACCGGAGATATCCTTGGGCTCGGGGCTCGCCCGCACCTGCTCCCGCGCGCTCCCCGGCAGAGCCCACCGGGGCTTCGAAGTGGACCCCGAGATCGTTCCATAACAGCACTTGCTGGCGTCGGGCTACATTTGGAAACACCTGCAAGGGGCGCAGATGTTCTCAGCCTTTGGACGGGCCCAGAGTTCGGAGTCAGGCGCTCTTCGTTTCTGAGTTAGCTGTATTTCGGGGAGTTTGGCTGTGTGCGGTGCAGTCAGCCTCCGGCCAGGTGTGTGTTTGAAACTACGTGAAAGCCGCCCCCCGCCCCACGACTACCTATCTCTAAATCCACCCTGACTCCAGAGGTAACTTAATTTTCTGCCCATGTGCCAGCAGTTTTCCAGGGTATCCTGCTTTGAGATACAAGGCCATGGTAATAGAGGTTTGATGCAGAGGCACTGAACGCGGAAGGGTCTTGGGCTTACATACCTCAAGAGGACTTGGTAGTTGGAAGGCATCTTTTATTTCTCGTGGCCCCAAGTACTTAAAAGGGCAAAGTCTAAGGAGTCTTAAAAGAGAGTCCTTACCTATTTCGAGTGGGATGGACAGGCAGGAGTCAAAAGAGTGCCCCTGAATGAACGGGACATTGAATGTTCTGTTCTTGTTTTGCTTTCAGCCAGAGATCTTGGGGTGTGGAAATGAATGGGGGTTCTAAGGAAGCCCAGGTGAAGCAGCATTTGTCCTGTGGGGTGGCTGCACGTGTGGGGTGCTACGTCCTGGTTGGTGGGAACTCTTACCATGACTGGTACTCCCCTGTGAGTAACGTACTGCCAACAGTTGGATGTGCTCTGAAAAAAATGGCCTGCAAGGTGGCAGAAGGCAAAGTGGTGGAGATGCCTGTGGAAGGCGCTTCCCGCTGGTACTTCAGTGGCCAGTAATGGGGTCAGGAGAACCCAGTCCATGCCAAGGACCAGGCTGTCCGTCTCACTTGGCCCCAGAAAGGCAATAACTTCGTAGAGTTTTTGTCACGTGTCATTAAACAATTAGCTGAAGGAATACATTGCTGAGAGAATTATGTATATTCCTTTTAATGCCTCGTAAAAAGGGATTGCTTTTCAGTTTCCTTTTCAAGTTATCCCCCAATCGAGACAAAAATCCACTAGTGCTAGCATATCCGTGTCCCACTTATGTTGTCTTAGCACTTTTTAAGCGTTTTGAACACAGGTGAGAGCTGATCAGCATGGACCCCAGTGCATAGTGTATTTCTGGTACAGAACTGGGTGTCAGGGGAAATAGTCATGTCCACAAGTTTCAAGGGCTTTTCTATAAGACTAGAGAGTGTTGAGTGGAGGAAGAGTTTTCAGAAGTCATGCGTGCTTTCAAGACTACTTTGTTTTTCCTCAAGGAGTTTTGTTCTCATATCCAAGTTTTCGTTGGAAAAGTCGCCCGTAAAATCATTAATCTGCAAATGTACTGGCGTCTCAAACGGGATGGCAAAGGTTGTAGTTTATTATTGCTGATTCCGTAAACTTCAGTCTTCTTTTGAGTGGGCCTCAGATTCATTATCCAGAGGGTACCTTGTCTTTGTAGGGCTTACGGTCGTCAGCACCCTGTGAGCAGCCGCAGGTGTGCAGTTTAAAGAGCTGCCCACGTCTTAGGCAGAGTCTCTTTCAGCCTTTCTTACCTTCCCACTCCGGAAATGAGGCGTTAGGTCTATACATTGTAGTTTAGGACCAGAAAGTGTGAAAATCCTTCCTATTAAAAAACAAGAAGGGTGGGATTTAGTGACCTGCTCTGCTTGGCTTCGTCTGCCAGGCTCTGTGAGTGACTCGCACCTGCTTGGTGTTCGCCTTGGTTCCTGTGGACTCAGCAGCTGGAAGCTGTCAGGGCTCCCTCTGATCAGCTTGAGGAAGGGAAGCTTTGTGGATGCGGAGCATTTGCCCGCCCCTCCTGGGCAGGGCAATTTCGAAGGAGCCGGGGAGACTGGTTTGGTTGGCGGTTTTTTCCTACCGACGGGTCCGGTGTTAGTTTGCTCTCCTGCTCTGCTTTATAGGGGTCACATTTGCTTTTGACTGATCCCTGCACAGCTCTTGCACATCTGCTGGAGAATAACAGTGCTCAGGATTAGTTATTTTAAAAATGTTTTGAGCCGTTAGGAAAGTTATGAAGGGTGAAGGGCAGAGAGGGAAAAGATGGGGGGGGGCGTGGGGTATGGTGGCAGTTCAGTGGGGTTGAGACCACATGCTTCCTTCCTGTGAGAGGCCTGTGCAGGTTTTCAGGTTGGGAGGCAAAAAGCACCATGGAGGTGGTGGCCTTTGTCGGCCTGGCCAGGAATGAATGTGCTCCACAGTTTATTCACTCTCTAACTCAGAGGCAGCGCAGGCCACAGGCCGAGGGGCTGCAGGAGGGACCTGCAGTGGCCTCTGCCCTCTCGAGTACTTGAGAGGTGATAATCTGGTTTGTTACGCCCCCTCCAAATCAACAGGAAGTTTTCCCAAGGCCTGGCTTCTGCATAGGCGGGCTGGCACAAACGTCAATACCTTGATGTTTGTTCCTTGGTGTGGTTCTGCCGCCCGTGTGAGCAGTCTCTGTTTCAGAGTGTAATCTTTGAGACTAATGGGCACAGACAGTTTTGGTTGACTTGTACAACACTCAGACTACTGCTATCAGGACACCAAGCTGGGAGCAAATCAATGAGTTGTCTGCAGTTTCTGAAAAGAATTGATCACTGACTTCTGTGGTTTTTGTTTGGGGGGCAGCAGTGGTGGATTTCTTTTTCTTTCCAACTTGTGTGGGTAGATGGAGTTTCAAGTTACTTTTCTGCTAAAGCAGGTTTGGGAGTGGAAAGTGAGTTCTCTTGTACACGTGTGCCCAAATAAACTACACTTGGGCATTTTGTTATATCTAAAAGATGTTTGCTTTTCAAATAGCGCTGTAACAAGACAAAAATCAAATAATATGAGAATATTGATTTTCCTCTCGCATTATTTTTGGTTGGTAAAAGAACTCTACAAAGTGAGCATCAATTTGGAGAACCCAGAAAAGATAGAGACACATAGAAGAAATTAGGCCAAACCTAGAAACATCTGACTGATGTGAGCCTGTCAGGTTTTGATGGGACTGGAAGTTACTTTCCAAAAGGCATCCGCCCTCCTGATTCTTCCAGGCTGCTGATTTTGATTATCTGTAAACAAAAGATTGTTAACAGCACATACTGGAAAAAAGTGTATACCTTTATCTTGTTTTTGGGGGGGTGGGGGGGAATCAGTTTTGTGGAAAGGAGGAAAGAAGCCACTGAGTTAACTCACGGTGGGGCAGTGTGGTGAGAGGATACAGGCTTAGCGCCAGGCCTGAGTCTGAACGTGGACTTCGCCGTTTAATTGTTGTGTGACCTCATGCACGTTGCTTAAGCTCTCAGTGCCTCAGTTTCTGCATTCTTGAAAAGGAGGTCTGTCGTATCCTGCAAGGTTGTTGTGAGGGTGGAAACACAAAGCATGTGTGAAGTGCTGGGCACAAAGATAGGAACATCAGTGTTCACTCATGGTGTTGTGATGGTAAAAGGGTTGCACCTGAGGCAGGGATGGGCACAGGTTAATCAAGCATGGCGCATACAGGTGGGGCAAGTTGACTTTCCTGGTTCTGCGGTAATTATATCCTGGCTTGGATTAGGAAGAAAACTGACCAGTCTCAATCTAAGCAGCATTGTTTATGAAATCCTAGGCTTGATGTGCCTAAATAGCTATATAAGGTTAATGGTATAATATTTTAAGAAAAATGTAGTGGATGATAGAGGAGTGGATAGTGGATTTGGTGCGTTGTTACACTGCTGCCGAAGCCTGGTTAGCTCAGTGGCCTTCGTGATGAGAGTATTCGTGCTCTTGCGCTAGTGTTAGAGCATTTAGTAATGAATTTGATGAGGTTGCCAATCAGGTTGTAGCAGGGAAGCCAGGTTACACGAACCTCCAGACTGGGAGTCGGCCCTGAATTCTTGTCTCTAAATCCCACATCCTGTTACCAAAAGCCCTTTCGGTTTTCCATCCACCACCCTAAACCAGGCGGCCCCTGTTGCCTCATGCTGGAACTTTGCAGTAGCCTTCTTACTGGTCTCTGCTTCCACTCTTCCTGGACCCCACACAGCTGTCTTTTCACTGCCCTGCTTATTAGAAGGACTCAGGTGTGCTGCCTTCCTCATGCAGGTAGATGGGTAATCGCACAGCCCGGCCTCTGCCATCAGGATCCTCAGTCAGCCTGCTTTGTGCTTCAGGCTCTGAGTGCACACACACTTGCACTGCATGGGGTGCAACTCTGGCTTTTGGGCCCTGTATTTGCACAGGTAGGGTCTGCTTGTCTGCTTCTCCTTGAATGCAGACAGGACAGGAGACCCCAGGAAAGTGATTCAGATGCCACCTTTTCCCTAAACTTTTCTGGTGGTCTCAGCCACTTGCCTTGCATAAGAGCCATGTCTTGCCCCATGAGCTACTTGTGGGGTTGCTCTTGTGTACTCATCTTCCTCACCGCTGGACTGTTTGTCCATCTGAAGATACCCATCTTATGTTCCTTTTTTGTTAAATGTGTTTGTGGGAGACACTCGTTCAGGAAACAGCAATTTTAAGGCAAAACAGTAGTACACGAGATGGCTGGCTGGCAGGGTGGTGTGTGAAAGAGAATGCCATAGCCATAAACCAATATTGCTTTGATAGCTGCTAATTCAGTTTTATTGCCTTTAACGTAAGTTGCTTGAAGTGGCATTTTTGATCCTTTTGCAAGGAAAAGCTCCTTTTCCAGACAAGGGTATTGATGGACCTTACTGAAGTTTTCTATTGAGTATTTTAAAATTTGTTACTGTTCCTGGTTTTTTGCATGGGTAGTATGTAGCCTGGGTACTTCTGCTTGATTTCCAAGGCAAAGGAATTTTACTCTGGGGACCGAGTTGTAACAGGGTATTTCTTGACATGTACTGTGACGGTTAAATGTTAAAATGTCACCTGCTTCAGAAACTTCTTGTTCTGAACTAATTTGGACTTAGGCAAGTTGGAGGAAGCAGGATTTTTAAGTGTCTTGCGTAGGCAAGAAAGCCAAGTTATGCCATTTTGGTAGTAACTTAATACATGGCTCGGCCAATGAGAAGTCAGATGTGTTGAAATTCTCTTGAAGAGAAGCAGGCCTACTTCAGAGCGTTGGTGATTTAAACTTGGAAGTTGGACATGGAGGTAATTAGAAAGTTTGCTGTGT
>NW_006797892.1:1291761-1309982 GCF_000442215.2 Lipotes vexillifer | reverse complement strand
GTAGGGAAATACACCGACCTGGACTAGAGTGAATGCTTCCAGAACTTAATGATGACACTAGTGTGAGCTAGCAAGAGCCAGGGAGTAGGGAGGGGGAGGGGCCTCGGGGGGGCACGCCTTGGGGAGTAGTGTCACTGTCTTCGTGTTGGGCAGAGCAGAGCGCTCCAGGGGGTGATGAGACTGGAGGGCTCATTGTGCGGCTGGGCCCTCACTGGGCTGAGCACGTGCTGCGTTGTCACCAGCTCGGCTGGGACCACTGTTGTGCGGGCACAGCTGTTAATATTCTCAGAGATGCCCAGGTGTCCTTCCAAGGAGCCCAAGTCATCTGCTCGACCTGGGGTTTATCTTAACAAATGTAAGTACTGTATCAGAGTCTCAAGGTGGTGGTCCTCCCTTCTTTTTGGGTCATTTGAGAATCTGCAGGATAAAGAGCAGGAGGTTCTCTTCTGTGACCACAACAGTTCCACGTGATTTTCCTGCCTGGCATAGAATATTCGAAACCCAGGCCCTCCCTGGGTTCTGATTCCATGCTAGTGACTAACTGGTTTCCCTGACATCCTGATACTGGGAGGGCAGTGTCCTGTACAAGGTACCAGCCCCCAGAATATTGACCAGAAGAAGGTCCAGCTCTTGCAATAAGTTGTTGAGCTGTGGCCTCTGCTTTGGAAGGGGCTGTATGAGATGGTTGGGGTGACCTGTCATGCAGAGTGTGATCACACCCAGGGTGTGGCCACCAGTGTCTGGGTAGTGATCTGACTTCTTGGCTCCTCCCTGCCCCCCTGCCATGGTACTTTCAGAAAGAGTTGAGGGGGCTTTTCTCTAGGGTATAGGCTGAGAAAACTAACCTTATTCACCTGGAGTTGCAAGTGCATTTCGTCAATATGACTTTGGGGAATAAATTACATTTCAAGGCCCTTAATTGACCCTGTGCAATTGCTGTTTTCAAGTAAGGACATGTAATGCTCCTTAGCCTGTTTGCATGGTTAGAGAGTCCAGCTCCTCCTTGTAAATAATGTAGGGCAGGTAAGTTTTTTTTTTTTTATTGAAGTGTAATTGATGGGTAGGTAATCTTGAAGTGCTTGATTCTTAGAGTTGGTAGTTTATGTCAGGTAGGAGGAGAAATTATTCAGTCAAACAAAGTGTGTGTGAATTGGTTAAAAACATTCCTCAATCCCTATTGCTATTTTATAACCATCATAGATGGCCACGGAAGAATACTCCCCCAAGAGTCTCAGCCTTTTCTTCTTCTGTCTTTAGCTTGTAAGGACGAGGGAGAACAGATAGGGACTGGAATGCCTGACCTGCAGAAAGTCCAAAGAAGTAGCTGGTGGAGTGAGGTTGCTGAGCTCGAACACTAACTCAGCTCCCAGTGGTGGCCAAGGGGCGGCTTCTGATCTGTGTGATATCCTGCCTGCCCTAGCCAGAGGACTCCTCCCTTCTCTAAAGCACTCCAGGTCTCCTGCTAGGCTACCCATGAGGACAGACTGAGTCTCTTTTCCTACTGAGACCTGGATTGCTTGAGGATACCAGCTCATTTTCTTATGGGGGCAGAGGAGAAGACATGTGGGGTAGGAGGATGCTAAGGGTTTACCCTGCAGTGTGCAGTAAGGTAGCCACCAGCCACATGGTGGCAATCACATTCCTTAACTGACTAGCCACGTTTCAAGTATTCAGTCGCCACCCGTGGCCAGTGGCCACCACATTGGACAAGCAGGTACAGCACACGTCCGACAGGGCAGACAGTGTAAGTGGCCAGAGTTCACCGAAACAGTCTGGTTGGATCCTTAGCTAGAGGGTGTTTCTGGTAGCATTAGTGTCACATTGGATGTTGGAAAGATACAGTGTGTCCTGGAAAAGCTAAATTAAAATGAGTGAATAAATAGTTCCTGGGCAAACGCTACAGAGCAGGCTTTCTTCGCTTATTTGTGGTGAAGAACCAGTTGTTTTTTTTTTTTAATTTCCAGTCTGTTGTGGACAATTTCTTTCTGTATTTTGTAGACATGCAGTGTAAACAAATTGTTTAAGAAATGAAATAAAATACACATACACAACGCAAGCCCCAGGTTGTTATTAAAGTCACATTTCAACAGTTATTGCTTAGAACAAACACGCAGGGAGGATTTGCAGAAACTGTACATGTTCATTGCAAGCGTGTATAGGCCATTAATATAAGGGAACGTGCTATTGCACTTGTAACTGTGTCATTCCACCATGGTAACTGAACAGTTTTGTGTGAAATAGCAATTCCCCGTATTAAACCTTATTTGCACACTAGTTTTTAAAGTAACAAATAATCTCGCTTCCTGCTTGGATGGATGGCATCCCTGCTCCTCGTAGAGAATGTTGATCCAAGTCATTTCGATGTTCGTTTTACTAATATGCAAGTGAGTCCAGTGCTGCGGAGGTATACCCCTGAGATTGGGAGCCATCTTCCAGCAGTTTTCCAAAATGTATCCATAAACAGCTCCAACTCTATCCTATAAACTAACATCTAAATTATGTTTTGTTGAAAGAAATGGGTTCTGGGTCCTGTTGACTTGGGTTGCAGTTAACCAGCTAACCTAAACTCTTACAAACTGTAATGGGGTCCCGGGACACGTGACACCACACTCCAGTTTGACAGCGCACCCACTGGCCCAGGCTAGGGTGTTGCAGGAAGTCAGGTTGCTTCAAAGTCTTCCCGCTTGCTCTGTTTCGGTCAGGTCCGCAGAGGGCACCTGCTCGCAGGCTGTGTGCAGGCACCTTGGGCTTTGCCACCCCTGCCCCCTGCTTTCTCGTCTGAATGTCCCCGAGCACCAGGCCTCATGGCTTGCTTCTGACTCCACTGTACCCTTGTGGCAGCAGAGCTGTACTTGCTGTGCACTCGCAGAGCCTGGTGCAGGGCTTCTGCTCACGAGATAGACATTTATGCAAACCCTCCCGACAGGCAGGTACAGGGCTGGCTGCCCCCAGCACTTGAGTGAAGGCTCTTGGTAAACATGTGCCAGGGAGGGCTGTGATGGGGGGGTGGGTACTGACCTACAGTGGGGAAGGGGGTGGGTCATTGGAGGCTTCACAGAGGAGGGGACACAGCTAAGTTTGGAAAGAGGGAGGGGTGGTGTGCCCAGAAGCAGGAGGTGTAGAACAGCATCATGGGCTTGGGATCTAGAGGGAGAGGATCCGTGGTCCCCAGAGTAATGGTCCACAGAGATGTCTGTCCTAATCCCTTGGAAGCCGTGACTATGTTACTTACCTGGCAGGGGACTTGGCAGGTGTGATTAAGTTCAGGATCCCTAGACGGGGAGATTATGCAGTGTTACTGAGGTGGACCCATTGTAATCACAGGGTCCTTAACCCTTGAAAGAGGGAGGTTGGAGTGGCGTGATGTGAGAAGGCCATCTGGCATTGAAGATGAAGCTGGAAAAGGCCAGGAAGCAGATTCTCCCCTCGAACCTCCAAAAGGAGCCAGCCCTGCTGACACATTGATTTTAGCCCAGTGAGGCCAATTTTGGACTTGTGACCTCCAAAACTATAAAAGAATAAGTGTGTGGTGTTTAAGCCAGTAAGTTTGTGGTAATTTGTTCAGCAGCCAACAAAACTAATAAGGATCCAAGAAGGTGGGTAAGAAGCAGTAGGTGGGTGTCCAGTAAACTGGCCTTGAACCTTAGAGAGCCGCGTAGAGACTGGGAGAGCTTGGCAGCTACCCCTCCCTGGGCCAGGCCCCTGGACGTGAGGGCTGTGTCTGTATCAACTCATTGGCTCCTTACCACAACTCTGAGGTAGATGCAGCATCATCCCCATTTTATATCTGAGTGAAACAAGGCGCTGAGCAAGTTAAATAACTTCCCCAGTGTTGGTGGCAGCGGTGGGATTTGAACCCAAGCCATGTGGCTTCACAGAAATTTGCGTCTCATCATAGTCAGTGGACACTATTTGTCGTGAAGACGTTGTTACTGCTTTTTAATTTAAACCGCTGCCTTCTCCCGCATTTCTTATCTCACTGCCCCAAGTGGCAAAGCTGCAGTTGGGCTCCTCATTCTGAAGATTTTTGTGTGGCTCACCACATGCTTTGAATATAGAAAGTAGCTCACTGCTGAAATCAGCCGGGGCCACCTTATACTTTAGCAAGTGGAATGTGGTGGCAGAGGCAAAATAGATGTGTTTTTAAAGGTAGATGCCTCCCTTCTTTGAGAATCAGGTATTCAGTAATGTGATCCTAAGCTGAAATGAATCATCCCTAAAGCAAACCATTCAGGGCTCTGGGCATATGGAGAGATTTAAACTTGAGAAGGCTCGAGCCTCGTCTGCCAGGGCTCAGGGCGAAAGCATACTGCATTTCAGAGGCCCAAGTTCTGTGGAGCTACAGGGTCAGACCTCAAGGCACCTTGTCTACTCAGGTCCTCCTGTCACCTCACCCTCATGACCCTGCATCTGCACACGAGCAAACTGAGGCTCCTCCAAGCCACACAGATGGCACCAGCCTGACTGTACCCCTGCTGTGTCTTGAAGTCCTGACCAGCTGCATTCCTCTCCTCCCTGTCGCCTAAATCATCTGTTTCTTTCTTAAGACAGCAGCTTTCACAAGGTGGAAGGAAAACAGGGTCGGAGGTGCCAAAGCCCGGGATTGCTCAGCTGGGCAGGGGTTGAAAGAAATGAGGTCCTAAGAGGCCAGCCAGTCTCCTCGCTTCACTGACTTCCAGCTAGTTGCATGGTGGTGTTTCTGTGGCACGTGCAGAATATCTTCCTTCTGGGCTTCTTTCCTTGACAGTGAGTTTTAAAACATGAGAGTGATTCATACATACAACTTTAACAAACTGCTAATGCATTCATCGCTGGCTTGGCAAAATTGAGACCTTCAAGCCAGTGGATTTGGGGTGTCTGGAGAAGATGCAAATAAGCGAGGTAACTCTTGGGCATCCTAGTAGGGGGGACGACCCAGAATGCAAATGATCCGTAGAGGTGACTAGTTCAGCTTCAAGATGTGCGGCGGCCAGCCACACAGATTCACACATTGCCATGCACGGTAAGGACAGGCAGTCCTGGTGGTGGCTGTGATGGTTGTGGGCTCCTGCAGGATGCCCAGGTCGTGGGGATTGTGATGTTACAGGCATGGTCCCTGGGAGCTGTCAAAAGTCTTCAGAATTATTCTCAAGTTGGTCATTAATTACCTTGAGGGCTACGGGGGAGAGGGAAAATTAGTACTACAAATCTGGAAGTTTTCTGTTATAGCCGGTATTTCCTTGGGAATCAGAGGCTATTATTTGAGATTTCTATTTTGATGAAGTTAAAAGTCCTATACTTTTTAAGGCCTTTTGTTCTTAAAATACTGGTTTCATTTTGGGTATGTTATCAGAGAGCTCTTGGTCACATAAGTTTGTTTTAGAGCAGAAAGCGACTATTCTACCCCCTACTCCACGGGCCAAGAAACCATGTCTCTGGGGGCTTAAAGTGATTTAAGTAAAATTAAGTAAACCCTCAGGTCCTACGTCTCACTAGCGCTATTTCAGGGGCTCCATAGCCACCTGTGGCTCGTGGCTTCCGCATTGGGCAGTGCAGCTGTAGACCTTCTGCATCATCACAGAAAGTTCTAGCGGCCAGTTGCTGCTCCAGACGCACCCTGTGAACTGGGTTTAGCTTTGCCTTTCTAGAAGACCGCCTTGGAGAGGATTGTTTAGAATAACAGAAAACCAGGCATTTTTTTCTGTGAAAACGTGGGAAGAAGGTTCCCCAGACTGGCTCAGCACAGCGCATACTTGGCCCTTCGCCTCAGATCGCTGCTTCAGGCCCTGGTCTGGGGGGTGGTTTACAGAGATGAAGAGGTGATAGGTGTCTTTGCAGAGGGAGAGTCAGCAGGATATAGATGGGTCACGTGAACATGTAATTAATGCAGGATAGAAAGCGATGAATGCCACGAGAGGTGCAGAGAGAGGGCTCTGGAAGTGGGGGAGAGCAATTATGTCTGGGGGCAGGGGAGCAGGAAGGCTCCTGAGTAGTACTGGCAGTGGCCGGAGGGGGTGGTTAGGATTTGAGTTCTGGGGGATTTGAGGTGAAAATGGCAGAGGTAAGGCCTTTGGGTAGATGAAAATAGAGGCCCCTCTGATTTCTGCCCGTGTGCATGGACTGTAATGAACTGTGTTTCCTTGCTCTTCTCCCCTTTAGACTTTGAGGCCGGGGAGCATTCTATTCTCTACACCTTGAACAGCAGTTTTTACCAGATAATTGAACGCATTGCATTTTTATACTTTAGTTTCAACAGGACTGGAACATGCCACCATGTTCAATGCCAAATAACCTTAATTTTACCTACTTTGGTAACCATTATAAAGGGTTAGATTTACACCTGCCCTTCTATAAGTCTTTGTGGAAAAATGTTAGTAGTCACCATGAATTTTATTTGTATTTATTATTTCTTAAAAAATTTTATTTTTGGCTGCATCAGGTCTTAGTTGCAGCACACAGGATCTTCCCTTGAGGCACGGGGGCTCAGTAGTTATGGCACGTGGGCTTAGTTGCCCTGTGGCATGTGGGACCTTCCCGGACCAGGGATCGAGCCCATGTCCCCTGCATTGGCAGGAGGATTCTTAACCACTGCACCACCAGGGAAGTCCCTATTACACTTCTTGTTGTCAGGATCCTGGCACAGTTTTAAAATTGGTGAGAACCCCAAAGAGCTTCTGGGTAGGTGGGTTATAGCTATCATTATTTGCCAAATTAGAAATTAAAACAGTCTTAGTTATTCATTTAAAAATAATAAACCAGTACATAGTAACACATTTAACATACTGCTTGTTTTGGGGGTTTTTTTTGGCCATGCTGTGCAGCTTGCAGGATCTTAGTTTCCCAACCAGAGATTGAACCCGTGTCCCCAGCAGTGAAAACACTGAGTCCTAACCACTGGACCGCCAGGGAATTCCCACATTTAACATGATTTTTATAGGAAATATTTTCTAAAACAAAAATTTAATGAGGAATGGCATTGTTTATACATTTTGCAGGTTTCTTTATTATCTGGCTTGATAGAAGACAGCTGGATTCTCATATCTGGTGCTGTCAGTTGCAATGTAAATTTTACTGGAAATGTAAAGCAAACCCAGTCTACAGAGGTATGGCCTTTTCAGGTAACTGGCAATTCTTTCACTACATCAAAATTTGGTAGCTTCTTAAGGTTGATTACAGCATGCGGTTTGAAACCCTAGGATTAACTTACCGTGCTCTGTCACATTAAAATTTATTGGGTTGTCTTGTACTTTGAATGGAGCATTTCTAATACCATTCATTGGTCATTTGGAAAATACTGATTCACAGAGTTATACAGATCTTTTAAATGTTGGCCTATTTCATTATACAGTTACATGAAAAAGTCCTTAAAATACCACATTCATATGTGTAACAGCCTACCTAACTAGGTACAGGGTTGTAGTTATAACTCCAGAAAGCTCACTGGCACAAAGAGAGCAGTGACTTTTGTTCTGTATTTAAGAGTCTTACTACTATCTGGCAGAGGACGAAGATGGTTGGATGATAATTAGTGAGTGGCAGCCTAGTTGTCCGCAGCAGCTGACGCCATGGGGACGGGCAGCAGGCAGTGTTGGGTGGTCCCCTGCAATGGGAAATCGTCCTCTGGTCCCCCTCACACTTAAAGGTGTACGTAAGATGGTCCTGTTAAGATGAATAACAGATATTTTGTGAGAATTCAGGGAGAGCCTGCTTAAACCAGAGGTAATTGTGATTTTGATTATTTTGCTTTCTGTTCCTCCATCATGGCCAGCATTCCACTTGTTTATTGTTTGTGTCTTTCCCCCCATTTTCTCCGTTTTCTAGTAGCCTGCGTGGAAGAGTTGGAACTCTTCGGGAATCGGTCTGAATTTTTGTTTGTTTGTTTGTTTTTGCGGTACGCGGGCCTCTCACTGTTGTGGCCTCTCCCTTTGCGGGGCACAGGCCCCGGACGCGCAGGCTCAGCGGCCATGGCTCACGGGCCCAGCCGCTCCGCGGCATGTGGGATCTTCCCAGACCGGGGCACGAACCCGTGTCCCCTGCATCGGCAGGCGGATGCTCAGCCACTGCGCCACCAGGGCAGCCCAGAGCCCAGTCGGTCTGAATTTAAACGTAGCTTATGAAGTAGCACACCTCATTCATGTGTATGTGAGTTTACTGGAGCACAGGGTGTGTCTGACCTCCCATTTTCCTGGCTTTTTGACGTTTTTGACTCCCTCTCTCCTCAAAGAATAGGAGCTGTGATGCACACATTTGTGTACAAGACCACCCGAACAAAGGTCCTGAGGCAAAAAGACTCAGACCTGTATATCTTTTATGCTCTCTCAGTTCTCTTTTCCCAAATGGTTAAAGATCTGAACCTATATCCTGAGGCAGTGCTTATTTAAAGAGTCAGTAAATCATTTCTTACTCTCCCTGCCCTCCAGGTTTTTTTTCCCTTTGTTTTTCTTTCATTGTTTTTCTTTTGCCTTTGGGATGAATGGCTCTGAGTTTCAGCACAGGTGTAGGTCTGCGTAACCACTGCCCCAGTCAGGACCCAGAACCTCCCCTCACGCTGTGCTGGTCGTGTCTCCACCATGGCCATGCTCCCCATCCCGTACAGGTTTGTCGTTTTGCAGAGAAAATGGAATCATACAGCATGTAACCTAATCAGTAGTTGCTTTTTATTGCTGCTTCCATTCTGTTCCACGGAGACACCTGGGTTGTCTCCAGTTTTTGGCAGTTACGAATGAAGCCATTATAAATACCCGTGTTCAGGTTTTTGTGTGAACGTGAGTTTTCATTTCTCTAGAGGATGGTGGAGAGTTGTTGTGTGAGGTATGCTTCATAAGAACCTGCCACCTGCTTCCCAGGTGCCCATGCCCTCTCCCACTCGCCCATTGATCTTCATCCTCGCCAGCACTCGAGTGTCAGCATTTTTCACTTTAGCCATCCCAGTAGGTGGGTAGTGGTTTTAATTTGCAGCTATCTAATAGCTCACAGTCACACATCTTTTTATGTATTTATTTGCCATCCCTATACCCTCTATGAAGTGTCTGTTCAAGTATTTGGGGTTTGTTTTGTTTTGTTTTGTTTTTCTGTCAAGCTTGGAGAGCTCTTTATATATTTGATATAAGTCCTTTGTCAATAGGTGATTTGCAAATTTTTTCTCCCAATCTGTAGCATGTCTGTTTATTCTCTTAACAGTGTCTTTCTGGAGAAGTCCAGCTTATCAAAATTGTTTTCTATGGATCTTGCTTTTGGTGTTACGTCTAAGAATTCTTTGCCATGTCTCACGTGATTACTTCTAAAAGTTTTAAAGTTTAAATCTGTGTTCATCTACGGTCCATTAACAGTTAGTATTTGTATAAGGTGTGAGGATGGAGTTCTTTTTTTTTTTTGCCTATGGATGTCCAGCTGTTTGTTGAAAAGACTGCTGTCCCTTTCCATTGAATTACTTACACCTTTGTCACAAATCAAGTAGTAATGTTTACATGGGCCTATTTGCGGACTCTCCTGTCCTATTGATCTGTGTCTACGTAACACAGCACCATCTTGATTACTGAAGCTTTATAGTGAGTCTCAAAATCAGGTAGTGTAATTCCTCGAACTGTGTTGTTTTCAAAATTGTTTCACTTACTCTGCTGGATTGTGATTGGAATTGTGTTCAAATATACCGATTAATTTCAGGAAAGCTGACACCTTCGCTGTGCCTTCCAGCCCTTGAACACCTTGAACACTTTACCTGGGAAACTAGTCTTCCTCCCAGGAACTTTTCAACACTTTCTTTGGCCACTAGATTTTTAGAAGGTCTTGAAAGTAGGTGTTCCTTGACAGTCCAGGTGGGTCCCCTCAAAAGGAGGGTAAGGCCTGAGTGGTGGTCTGCTGACACCAACGTGGGAAAAAAAACCAACCAGAAACAGCTTGGTCCTCTGTCCTAGGCTGTTCTATTTGTGGCTTTATACAAATAAAGGAACTCATTTGAAATTGGCTGTGCTTGACTAGTTTTTAAAGGTTTTAGTTAGCACAGTCACAGTATGTTTAAAATCTCTCCTCTACTTCTGACCCCAATCCTCAGCCCCCAAATTTCCTTGTCTTTTTAAGTAGTTCTAAAGAAAATCCAGGCATTTAAGAGAGGATGCTGCCATTTGCCCAGGTGTAAAAGGACCTTCAAGGCCACAAATAATCTAGGTAATCCCTTTGTTCTGGGATCCTTTTGTTCCTACTCCCTCCTGCCCCCAAATGGGCAGCTGCTGTACCCTTTTCTTTCTCTTATATAACCATTTTTTTTTTAAGTCTTTATTGAATTTGTTAAAATATTGCCTCTGTTCTGTTTTGGTCTCGGCATGTGGGATCCCAGCTCCCCAGCGATGGAACCTGTACCCCCTGCATTGGAAGGCGAAGTCTCAACCACTGGACTGCCAGGGAAGTCCCCACTGGTACAGCCTTTATGGGCTGCTTGAGGTGGTGTCAGGCCTTAGGCAGTACTTTGGTTGCACCTTTCTGCATCGTGCTTTGCTTTGCTTCGCTTCGCGTGTGTGGGTGGTTTTACCTTTATTATAAAGGCAATACGTATTCACTGAGACATTAAAACAACATGGAAGCAAGAAGGCAAGAAAGACTCCATCCCTCAGTGAACATGTGTACTTAATGTACGATGGGTGTTGTCCTGTTTTTCATCCCGTCCACATGTACAGCTTCCTTCATTCTGTAAGGACATCCTGCCAATTGATTCCTCTCTTGGTGGACATTGTCCCTTAATAGTTTTACTTTCTTTAAAACTACATGAATGTAGAGTGAATTTATGTACATAAATAAATTTTGTAGATAAATGGGTTTTTCAAACACCAAAAATGTTTAATATTTTTAGAGAAATACTGCAGAAAATGGAACACTTACACCTGATTCAGTTGTTCAATGTACACATCATTCACTATGCCGGGCCCTCAGACAGCTGTGATTTGTGGAACTACTTGTTCCCACTCAAAATAGCCCATTTCTGTCCAGTTCTTGTCTCCCCCCGCCAAAATACAGCTTTATTGAGATTTTATATATCCTGCAATTCACTCATACAATTCAATGGCTTTTAATAAATATATTCACCCATCACTACAGTCAATTTATCACTCCAAAAAGAGACCCCTGCACTCCTTAGCCATCACCCTTCCACTCTCCCTCCCAGCTCTAGGCAAACACTGATCTGCCTTTTGTCTTTGTGGGTGTGCTTGTTCTGGACACTTTATATGAATAAATGGTGCCATATAATATATGGCCCTTAGAATTAATGGACATTTATGTTTTAAGTTTTTCTCTGTAAAAAATTGTGCTTCAGTGTAAGAAATATGCTTGTATATATCTTTGGGCATGTATGCTAGTTTCTTTGGAATGGATATCTAGAAATGGCATTTTGAGTGAAAGAATATTTGACTTTGGTTTTAATAAATACTGCCTTTGGGGAGAATAGTTTGACTATAAATTTAGACTTTAGCCATTTGACACCACCCATTTTGTGATGTGAGACCCTCAGTATCTATGGGCATTTCCAATATTTTTCACTGTTAATCTGGTAGATGAAGAGTGGTATTGTGTTAATTAGGAAAGTTGAGCAGGTTTGTCATTTGTATTTCTTAAGAATTTCTCCTTGTTGTAGTGCATTGTCTTTTCTTGATTTTAGGATCTCTGTGTTCTGCATATTGATCCTTTGACTCCTGTGGGTTGCTGGTACTTTCTGCCTTCATCCTGTAGCTTCTGTGCAGCTCCGTCTCTGCTGGGCTTGCTGGGACTTGTTTTTCCTTTCCACAAGTGGACTGCCCTACCCAGTATAGCAGATAAGACCAGATGTGTAAGCAAGCAGCACGGACATAATTATAAGCTCCTCAGTCGTGCAGGGTGTACACCCCTCTCCGTGCCCGGCCAGTGTTCACTCAGTCATCAGTCATGGTTTGTGGGACAGACATGATGGCAGTTAGCATGATCCTCTAAAAACAGATGATTTTTACATAATGAAGCCAAACTGAAGACCCCAAACAAATAGTTTTATTTAAGGAACACAGATTTATACGTGGCCTTCTTTGGGGCTTTATTTTCATATAACTAATTTAAATTTTTTTTTAAATTTATTTATTTTTGGCTGTGTTGGGTCTTCGTTTCTGTGCGAGGGCTTTCTCTAGTTGTGGCAAGCGGGGGCCACTCTTCATTGCGGTATGCGGGCCTCTCACTATCGCGGCCTCTCTTGTTGCGGAGCACAGGCTCCAGACGCGCAGGCTCAGTAGTTGTGGCTCACAGGCCTAGTTGCTCCGCGGCATGTGGGATCTTCCCAGACCAGGGCTCGAACCCGTGTCCCCTGCATTGGCAGGCAGATTCTCAACCACTGCGCCACCAGGGAAGCCCCATATAACTAATTTAAATCAGAATTATTTAAGAGTATAGAGCTAACCGTCGGGTTTCAATACAGAGTCTACTTCGAATCCTCAGACTCTCCCCAGGGCAGGACCACCACCCACAAGTGGGCTTTCAGCTCCTTTCATGGGGCAGACATGGAGCCAATTCATATAAAAATCAAAATAAAACCAGAACACCGTTGTGGTATTGATTAAGCCACGGACGGTTTCATTGTTAATGTGACCAAAGGAATTCAGAGAGTCACTGGAGGCAGCCCTGCCAACTTGGCAGGGGCAAGATAGCCCAAAACCACCCCTCACGCACATCCTCCACAGGGCAGCAGAGGCACTTCTGATGGGGCTCTGCTGCCTGTGATGATGAGGACAGGCTTGATCAGATGGCTGCCTGGGCCTGGCAGCCAGTGTCCAAGCACCGGCACCATCTCAGTTCTGACCCACCTGTTTTTGTTTTTGTTTTTTTTGCGGTACACGGGCCTCTCACTGTTGTGGCCTCTTCCGTTGCAGAGCACAGGCTCCAGACGCGCAGGCTTAGCGGCCATGGCTCACGGGCCCAGTGGCATGTGGGATCTTCCTGAACCGGGGCACGAACCCGTGTCCCCTGCATCGGCAGGCGGACTCTCAACCACTGCGCCACCAGGGAAGCCCCGACCCACCTGTTATTGAGTGTCACAGTGCTTTCAGGGCCACCGGTGGTTTCCTCTTCGTTTGGTGGGACATAGGCTTGACGTGAACGTGCGGAGATTTTCAAGGCCCTGCCCACCCTCTACCTGAGCCTCATCTCCCGCCTCCTCCCTTGCCCATTGCCTTGCTCCTGGTCACTCTGGAACCGTCTGGAATGTGCTTCTTCAGGATCTCTGCCCAGCCGGCTCCCTTCACTCTCTGGTCCTGGCCCGGATGTCCAAGGCCTGTGGCTGTTTTCCCCTCTGTCGCATTAGCCCTCTTGTGTGAGGGCTGCTTATCTGTTCCCTGCTGAAGCCCAGGGCTCAGACTGCTCTTGACACATCAGGACACTTGGCAAGTAGGGGGACTGACTCCTGTGAGAAGAGGGCACCCAGCCTCAGCCTCTACCTCCCAAGTTAGTCGTGTGTGGAGAAGACCAGTGTTAGGAAACAGTCATTAGAACGTCGCCCTCCTTACTGTAATTGCAGGCAAATACGGTGTGCCCCGGGTGGGGGTGGGGGGTGAAATCCTTGTAATGCAGTAGTGGATTAGAAATGATGTTTTTGAAGCATAGTTGCAGTTTTCCACTTCTAAGAGGTTTCACAGAGGGATTGAGGGCTGGAAAGCACTTGGGCACTTCCTCATGGCCCACAGGCACTGTGGTCCTTGTCTGACTGGGGGGGTGGGGGTGAGCTTGTTGGCGAATGGGCCCTGCTGCCTGGTCAGCACCTACTCCTCTCCACCCAGCAGCTGCCAGGACTGGTCAACCTGGGCGAGAGCAGAGACGGCTCAGACCTGCGATTTTGCTCCATACCTTTGTATCCTTGGTTCCCTCCAGCTTCTGCCCAAGGACTGGATCTGGATCTGTTCCCCAGTCTGTGCGAGGCCTGGCTTTGCCTGAGAATTCCCCCAAAGGGGACTGGAGTTGACACAGAGCCATCGAGTTCTCCCACAGAATTGTAGGTTTTCTGGGGGTGTCCAGAGTTGTTTCCCAACGCCCGGGAGGTTCTGGTTTCTTGGGGAGTGTGATAGCTGACACCTGTGGGTCCTTGCTTTTGTGGAAGCCTTACCAGACCCCCACCTCCCTCCCTCTAATCAGCTCAGCTTCTCAGGTGGGCTCAGTACGAGTGGTACATCTTCTATCTCTCATCTTCAAGTTATCAGATGTCTCTTTGCTTCTTTGAGCTTAGAGCCAGGTTTTTTGAGGATCAGAACATTGGGAAATCGATTATATCTGAATTCTTGAAAATAAGTGATGGCGCTAGAAGAGTTCTCCTGAGCAGCATGAGAACTTGGTGCAGGAGGCTGTGCAGGGCCACTTGGTAGTGGCTTTGGATGCGTTGTTGATCTTTGCCACTGGGAAAGAGCACTGCTTGTGGGAGCTCAGTGTGTGAGAATGATGACCCTGACAGATGACCACACGGTTATACGGAGTGCCGCAGGACAAAATCATTGTACAGTTGTTTGCTTGTAGTGTCACTCAGATGGCCAAAAAGGGGGTGGTGGTGGCTGGGAAGAGTCATCTGTAGGGGAATGGGTGAGTAGATCATGACATAATGGTATGGTGCTATTCGAAATCAAATCCATGTACGCATATCTGTATGGATCCTGAATTGGGATCCACATATTGTGACTAGTAAAAGTGCTTGTACCTTGTGCACGTGTATGTACATGAACATTGGGAATGCCTTCCTTCTATTTAGACTCAGAGGCAGGTAGGTCACTGTTTCCCTTTATTTATCACTGCACCCCTTGCCTTGCTTCTGTGAGCATTTCATTCATTCTGTAAAATCCTGAAGTAAAAATACCTGTCTCTTTGCTCAGGACCTGTACAAAAATGTTTACAGCCGCTTTATTCGTAATGCCTCCAAACTGGAAGCAACCCGGACGTTGCCGCTATCTGAGTGAGCATATAGTGGCATGTCCTTGCCACAGAACCCTCTTAGCAGGAGAAAGGAATGCATTGTCGACATGAGTCTCAAGGGAATTGTGCTGAGTGTCAAAAGGTGCTCTGTAAGCTTACTTACACACGCTGTGTCCATTCTTGAAATGGCAGATTGTGGATATGGAGAAGATTGGCCATTGCCAGGGGGTTGGGGCGGGCACAGAAGGGAGGTGGGTGTGGCCGTAAAAGCGCCACCTGAGGGTCTTTGTGCTGGGCTGCTCAGTATCTTGAGTGTGGGGAACACACAGACCTCACATCATGAAATGCATGCAAGTGAATAGGAGGAGGATCAGTATATCGTCGCTCTCCCAGTTGTGATATTGCACTATAATTTTGCAAAGTGGTGAGAGTAGGCATTTTTAAAGTATTTGTGGCTAAAGAACCTTTCACAGCATTGTGCCTCTTTGCTCAGGACTTCCTTCTTTATTTCTTCCCCACTGGTGCCTCTGGCTTCATTCAGGAGCTCCATCTAACATACTTTATTTCAGGGTGAGCAGTCCTCCTTAGGGAAGGGCCACTCCTGTCTCATGGAGGAAAAGCAAAGAGAGTAGCTGCTCCACAGCTTACAGGCCCAGGGCAGCATCCCTCTCAGTCCAGCCGGGACCCTGGGTCCATCTGTAAATACCTCACTCTGCCTGATCCTAGGCTATGATCACTGCCTGAGAATGTTTATACAGCGCCCAGCACACAATAGGGACCAGTACTTGGGAGTTACTTATTTGTGAAATCCTGGGAGCAGACGTTAGATCCTTCTCACGTGCCCAGTGTTTCCTCTGCTGCTCCTGCCCCAGCATAGATGCCAGCCCTCTCTCCCAGGCCGGCCCCTCCTGAAGAGCTGTGCTCTGTGCACCCGCCCAGTGTCTGTGTGGGAGACTTTCTTTCGTATCTCAGCTCTAAGCTGCCTTTCTCTCTACCTTTAATTATGTGAGAATTTCAGACATGCTTGTATGGATGCTTCATGCTGAAAATTTTCTTGTATAAGTTTAATATCAGCTATATTCCTTGCCTCTTAGGCTTGAGGGTTTCTTATGTTCTCTTTTTAAAAATAAACTTGAAATTTTGGGTTAATTTTAGATGTACAGTAAAGTTAGTAGAGTGTGTTCCCATGGACCCCTCACCTGGTTTCCCCCACTAGCAACTTACATCAACACTGAGGGAACTAGTAACTCCAGACTTCTTTCCCCCGCACTGATACTCTCTGTTTTGAAGGTGGTCGTGTAAATTGATGAGGTTGTTTGATTATGCTTCTGACCCTAATTTTGTGGGGAGCTTTAAAAAAAAAAAAAAAAAAGAATTCTGAGGGAGAGTTCCTGGAGATTCTGTGCAGTCACTCTGATGTGGCCAAGAGAACCCTCCCCGCCCCCGCCCCAGGAGATTCTGCTGCAGAGCCATGCAGACATGGCAGGGAACCATGGGCTTGGACCAGAAGGTGATTCAGGAGCTCAGGGTGGGGGCCTTACGCCGCTGATGGATTTTCAGAACCAATATGCCATTTCTGAACAGTCCTTCTGCAGTATATTTGGACTTGCAGAAAGATATCAGTGTTCTAATTTACCTTGGTAGCCCCTATTTTATGTAATATTCTTTAAAAAGGATTCAGTGCCAGGAGAGAGGAGAGGAGGAGGACCAAGCAGGAGTCTGGGGGTTTTGACTTGGAAGTCAGGGTGAACTGGTAGACTGGGGCTTAAAATGTGCTGGTTAGGCTCTGCTTGACCAATTCAGGGACCAAGTGTTGGCCCATGGCCTCTGTGGTAATCCATGTGTTCTGCCCTTTTAACTGAGCCGTGGTTTTGCTCACTGGGTTGTATCACTAGTTGGGACTTTTTTTTTTTTTTTTTTTTGCGGTATGCGGGCCCCTCACTGTTGTGGCCTCTCCCGTTGCGGAGCGCAGGCTCCGGACGCGCAGGCTCAGCGGCCATGGCTCACGGGCCCAGCCGCTCCGCGGCATGTGGGATCCTCCCGGACCGGGGCACGAACCCGTGTCCCCTGCATCGGCAGGCGGACTCTCAACCACTGCACCACCAGGGAAGCCCACTAGTTGGGACTTTTGAGGAGAAATCTGGGGGGCTGAGTGGAGAGTGACTCTGGGGCATGGCTGGATCTTCGTGGCCCAGGTACCTCCTGGTGGCAGCATATAGACTCTTAGTTGGAAGACCATGAGGTGGGTTTAATGGGGTTGTTTGGTTCCCTCTACCCAGCCTTTTGGGGAGAGGTTTGAGAAAACTTTGTGAAGTGATAGAAAATGCCAAGGCCAACAATTTGGAATTTTCTGTTTTCTCATCCAAGAGTGAAATTCAGGTGCTAAATCAGCACCACATCATTTCCATAGCAATTGGCCAGTGTTCTTTGGGGTCAGTAGCTCTGGGTTGTGACATCACAAATGGAAGTCTGTGGGGAGAAAAGCTGGATGTAAGCACAGGCATCCTCAGTAAAAGAGGAGGAAATATAGGCTTTGTAACTAAACAAGGGAGCCTTTTGTGTTTCTGAAGTCACTCTTTAAAAAAGGTATTTTGTGCCACATATATATTAAAATATGCTGCTGGTACTTATCACAAGGTTGTTGTCAAAAGGCTTACCAGTCATGAGTAATTGAAATGATCTCCTTTTGTTTTTCCGGGTGTCATGTATATATTTCGGAATGATAATTGCTCCCCTCCCCTCCTTGACATTTAAGTATATCAGAGACCTTTTTGTCTATGTGTTTGAGGCGTACCATATTGTCATTGGTATTTGCAACTGTTGTGTGTCAAAAAAATTAGTGTTGTAGTTCATATTTGGCCAAGTGAGAGTTAATACATTGGGAAAATTCCAACTAGGCAGGATATAAAGTTCAGGAACAGGATCACCTTATGTGGAGTGATAAATATACGCACGTGCCAGTCTTGCACTTCTTCCTTGATGATAAAGACAGCTTATCATTTAGGATATTTCTGGAAGCTTAATACAGATTGTGGTATCAGGCGCTTTCATCATTTAATTCTGGTCCAGGGACTTTCCGTGTCTTAATTAAATTTTTAATCCTCTTGTTGAACTAACTCATTTTTATGAGAAGCTTTTTTTAACTGGATATTCAGTCCCTTAGGAGCTAGACTTGAGTTCCCAACCTTTTCTCCAAGGGTCCCATGGCAGTTGGTTGGGAGGGCCTGTTGCCGGACAGGTTCCTCATGTACGTGCTGGGCCAACCAGGAGCTTTTTGCCGTTTCACAGCCACCAGCCTGGACCACCGTCTCCAGGCCTGTGAAGGGTGGAAAATTGGTCAGCCC
>NW_006797892.1:1276542-1291751 GCF_000442215.2 Lipotes vexillifer | reverse complement strand
AGGAATGTGTACCCATCGTGTGTAAAAGATGGGACATTGCTCAGGAGCACCTGGTTCAGCTGCAGAACCCTACTTGCCTTGCCTTTTAGGAGCCACCTGCAGAGAAACCTTTGTCATTTTTGCATTCGTGCATTATAGACCATGTTTTAAAGTTCTTGCCGTAGGCTGGATTTGAACTGAGGAACTAACTTAAAAGTACCAGGCCTACGTCAAGCAAATTACTTTAAGGTTTATAGTGCATTCATGTGATGTGTGTGTGTGTCTGCAGTGAAGAATCACTCTTCTGCTGCTTCTACAGAACCTCTTACTAGTTTGTGTTCTCCCAGTGTTTGCTTATTGGTATAAAGGGAAATAAGAACGTACACACTCATTCCATCATAGTCTCTCTCTTTTATAGCAAGGGTTGCATATGATGATATATATTGCTTGGTACCTTAATTTTTAAAAACTTTAATATAACTCAGAACACTTCATATAGGTACACTGAGAACCTTAAAAAAAAACTGCTGCATAATATTCCATTGGTGGAATGTGCTGTTTATTTCAAAGGCCTTCATAGGGTTTTTCCTCATAAAATATTTTGTATGATGGTTTGAGGTGGTTAATATATATGTGCACATATATATTTTTTTGTGGCGGGGGGGCGGGTGCCACACCGCGAGGCCTGCAGGATATCTTAGTTCCCTGACCGGGGATTGAACTTGGGCCCTCGGCAGTGAAAGTGCAGAGTCCTAACCACTGGATCGCCAGGGAATTCCCTGAAATGGTTAATTTAGGAGGGTAAATGTGGAAATTCTGTCAAAGCACCCAGTGTTTCATTTTGCTTTTTAAGCATATAAGTTTTAGAGTTTAGAGTTCAAGCTAGTTAAGCAACAGGAAAAGGAATTTCTCCTTTCTCTACTTCCCTCCCCTCCCTACTTCCCTCCCCCAGTTTTTCTGTCAGGATGTCATGGTTGAGGGGTCAGTTTAAAAATTTATGTTTTCATAGACAACTTTTAACACAATTGCTAATTAACTGTATATATTGATATTTAATAAAACAAAAGTATCAGGAGTGGCAGTGGTCTAAATTTGAGTAGTAATACCTGTTTCTTAGCTTCCAAGGATTTCTAACGTGTGTTTTGAGATGCTTAAGAAGGAAAATCGGATGGTTTATATTCAGGAATTATTTGAGAAAAGCAACCTGACAATTGGAGTTTGGAGTTTGTCTAGAGGAGGAAGGGGAGGGTGCTCTCCATGGTGCTGAATCAGACTGACTGCTGATCCTAATGGTGTAAAGGCTCTGAGTATTGGAGTCCAAGGACACAACTATGCAGCTGTTTAAAAAACCACATCTCCTGTTTGTAGTTGAGACACTTAATTTCTATTGGAGTGTCTGATTTGCCAAGGAAAGCCGACTGTACAGGCAAACAGAACAGCATTAGTTGCAGTGATCTATTCTGACATTCTGGAAGGACAGGATTTAAATGTGAAGTATGGGCAGTAGAGGCTATTTAAATCCTAAATCCCGCCAAAAGCTTTTTAAAATTCTTCTTTTAAACCGTGGACCTATGTCAAAATAAAAGTCATTGCAAATGGAGCTGATTATTGTGAGGTGTAATGTGTTTTCAAGTCCCATTTAGCATTTTGAAAGAAACAAGTTTATATTTAGTAAACATACTAGTAAATACCTTTTGGGTTAAAGTGCAATTATTTGGGCACAATTGGAACTTAATAGTGACTGGAAATTGTCAAAGTACAAGTATATATATATATATTTTTTAATCTAATTCAAGCCATGAAGGTAAAAATCATGGAATTTCTTTGTTTTCTTTAAAGCTGGAGATACAGATGACCCACCAAGAATTACTCAAAACCCTGTTATCAACGGGAATGTAGCCATGAGTGATGGGCACAACAACACAGAGGAAGACATGGAGGACGGTAAGTACCTGGGCTTTGTTTACGCGCATTGGGCAAAAAACTGTCGGAAACAGACATTTCTTCCTTGAGTACTTCTCAGTTTCTTAAGAGTAGCTAGTTTTCAGGAGGTTGTATCTGAGGAAAATTTAGGAGCCTGTTTTGGTTTCAAATTTCAAGGTTGCCTACAGATTTCAAGGTAAGTTGATTTCCCCCAGCCTAGGAGAGAAGGTTGAAATACAGGAGTTTGTAATAGATGGGTATTTGCTCAGGCCTGCAGTTAATTTTCCAGCCACTCCTAGTATTCAGAACACAAGTATATCTTACTGTCCTTTCCTTCTCGTCTGCAGCACGATACTTCTAGACACTGGAACGTGGCTTTCCATTGCATTCTTATTGTAGCAAGTATATCAGTTGTTTGTAGCTAATAATCTCTCCCCACTCCGGTTAGGTGCAAAACCAGAATCGAGCTTTGGGCTTTGTCCCCCAGACTGACTTTTGGTCTTTATCTTCTCTGTGGAAAGTGTATGCATTTGTACATGCATGGACATTTTGTGCCTAGGAAAGCCTTTCTTTCGAGGCTATTTCTTCACTATAATTTATCAGACTGTGTGACCTGTGCATTTGCCAGGTCGAAATCATGAGAAGGTAGCAGCCAGTAATCACTTTATGCAGCCCCTGGAATCTTGCAGTGTAATATGAAACCATGTTCTGTCAAAAGCATGTCCATCAATCCTCATGAGGGTTGTGTCCTTCCCAGGGGTGTAACGGGGCAGTTGAAAGAAACCATCAGTCACGGGCTGCACCACCAGAAGGACTGCTGTTCAGACCTCCTGCCAAAAGTTCAGCCTCCATGAGAAACTGCAGCCGTAGTTGAGAGTTCTCTCACAGTGCGGTTTACCCCTGGCAGCTGGCTGAGGCAATATCTGAGGAAGGTAAAGAGGCGTGGTCTGACCCGCTGCTTTGTTACCTGTGGAGCGCACTTTCCACCGCAGATGAGGGCAACGGTGTGGGTGTGGTCTCTTGGTTGCTGGGCTCTTGGTTTTATTTCAGACCCCGGAGATGCCGAAAGAGGTTCAGAGAGTGCAGTTGGGAAGGCATGACCAGGTCTGATGTACCAGGCGTGAGTCAGGAATCGATTGTAGTCTCTCCTGGAGCAGTGAGCGGTCCAATCCAATCAGAGCCCTGCCGGTCTGGTTTCCACAGAGCAATTTCATTCTCGTTTTTCCCCAGGTGTTTTTACGGGGAGGGCTTGGGAGGAGACAGATGTGAATAAAAGGGCAGGTTCTGTTGGCCTCTGATGCCTTTTTTGGTGGATCCTTCTTTGTTGGAAGGGACTGTCCTGTGCCTTTTCCCCCCCCCCCCCCCCCCGCCCCGCAGTCGTGACAACCGAAAATGTCTCTAAACATGGCTAGAAGTCTCCTGGGGGCCCCAGATTGCTTCATTTGAGACTCAATAAGGAGATCATAATGTACATAAAATCCCTTTTGAGGCAAATTTTACTAAATTATTGGTAGTAAATAATGGTGCTATAGAACCTGAAAGTAGAAATGCTCCTACTGTGAATTACCAGATGGGAAAAGCACGTTACAGGAGAAAGTAGAAGTGATCTTCAGTAACGCTTTGTTCTTGGCCTTTCCTGGCCTTTCGAAAGGCCTAGGGTCAGGAGAGAGAAAGATCGTATCTATGGCAAGGGGGGCGGGAGGGAGATGGTTCTGTTTCTAGGAGTAGAAGCCTTCGTTTACAGCAGCGTTTTCCCAGCAGTGATAGGTGTTTTGAAACACTTAATGGCAGGATATGTGCGTTGTGAAAAGTGATCAGAAATCTAGGAAGTTTGAGGAGTGCTGGCTTAAGCATGTTTCTTAAAGTACGTCTAAGCTGTCAGCCTCCTAACATCTTTCTCCAAAAGACTTTTTTTGTTAATGATTCCCCAAACCTCTGAACGTTAGAATCTGTTTTTGCTGAATCTCCTTTTAACATCTTTGGAGGGCACACAGTATGGGAAACACTGGGTTAGAATCTGATTTGTACGGAGAGGCCTTCTTAGTAGGGGGAGTTTCTTACACAGTAGTTGAGTGGCTAACAACACAGGTTGGAAAAATGTTTAGTAGAGGTAGAGAGTGATTGTTGTAGATCTAGATTGTTGGTACCTGTGGAAAAAGCCTTATTTCTGGGAATTAACTAGGATTTGCAAAGACTTGTATTAGAATGAATAATCGATGTTTGATACAGTTAGTGCAAGAGCGCCATTTGGGGAAACCTCAGGCCTGCCATTTTTTTTTAAAAGACCTAAAGTGGTGGGTTATCGAGATTTCTGACAAGATGTGTTGAGGGCAGCAGGTAGCACGAGCTTGCCATCCTGGCATTTACGATAAGATGCTGGAGTAGGTAAGTCAGTGCTCTGTGGTGTTCAGGCAGGTTAGAGTCTCTGTTTGGATGAAACACTAATCCTGCAGGATACAAGGTATCCTTCATAATCCCAAGTATACTACTATTAAACAAAAAAAAAAAAAAAAAGAAAAAGTTTTGTTTTGAAGCAATTATAGATACAGAGGAAGTTGCACAAATAGTACATGGAATCCCGAGTACCTTCCTCCCATTTTTTCATGTAGCTCCCATAGGGGAGGGTAACAAGGCCGGCCCTATCTGCCAGAGATGGGTTTCATGTCTTCTTCTCTTTTGTAGACCCTCCTGTCTTGACCTGGTATTTAATACAGGTTTTCAGTTATTCGGATAGTTATGAAGAGTTTGGAAGGCAGCTATGCTCACCTCTATACCACCAACGTCACACAACATGAAGAGCTTGGAGCTATGGGGTGGTGACATTTTTATTCACATGAAATCTCATGTTAAACTTCCTAATTAGCATACTTTGGAAGATAATCCTGTGCCTTGAACACGAGGCAGAATCTCACATCTAGTGTGTGATTCAGCAAGTGTGAACTGCACATGGGGGCCAGGGTTGCGCCAGGCTCAAGACCCAGAGCCTTGGCCTTGAAGGGCTGGCCCGCTCCTGGATGCATGCTGTGCTGAGCTCACCATCGTGTGGTCCTATTTAAGATTAATTGAGGAATTTGACTAAAGTGTCGGGAGGAAGAGCAAAAAGGCATTTATAATGTGTATCATTTTTTTGTCTGTGTAAAACTGTAATCCTACAAAGACCTGAATGGTAACTGACAGTCAAGTAGGTGAGGGGGGGGGGGGGGGGGGGGGGCTTGCGACATGATGTCCTTAGGTCCCAGGAGTGTGTCCTGCCATCACTGTACAGCAGGCCGATTTTATTGGGCTCTGTGTTTGGTCTCCTAAACTCTAGGATGGCAGTTTACAAACCAGAGTCAGGGTCACTGTGCTCAGTGTCCAGATCTTGGGTACTGAGACCCCCTGTGCCCACTTCATAACACCTTGGTTGATATAAGCCACTTGACCTCAGCAGGCCTCGGTTTCTTCATCTGTAAAGTGGGAGTTAAGTAACACCTGCCCTTGCCTACCTTGTGGGGTTTAGATGCTGCTCAAATATGATTTGTGTGGCTGTGGAGGAGTGGTCCACTCTTCTCAGCCATTCTGGACCTCATTCTCTGGAACAAGTTTCTTGTCTTTTCCGTGGACTCTCATCTGTGCAAGGGATGAGGGTAATACCTGCCCCTTGAGGAGGCTCGAATGCAGAACGCACCCGTCCAGCTGCTCTTCCTTTGAGGGCCTCTCTGCTAACAGCTGAGCCAGGTTACGGGTAGTAAAAAAAAAAAAAAAAAAAAAGGTGGGGACGGAGAGCCTTTAAACGAAGGTAAAAGCGCTGTTACACATCCTTCTGGGTTTTATTTCTTTGGTAAAGAATACTACCCTCTCAACGAGGACTGATGGACATGTTTTCTTAAGAACAAATTCAGTCACAGCGGAGGCAGTTCTGTGTGCGGAGAAGTCTGCACCGCAGTGACCTGAGTGAAGTGTAGAGACGGGCTGAGGGCACAGACCTGCGAACCCCACTTTGTGCGTGGGGTCAGGGATGTCAGAGTAGCACCTGCTTCTCAGCCAGAGAAGGCCTTCCTGTTATTCTATAGACCAAGTGTGGCCCTTGGCCCCTGGGCCTGTGAACTGTCCCCAATCTGCCACGAGATAGGCACAGAGAGAGGAAGCGCTTAGAAACTTGTATAGCAATTTGGCCTTCCTGCGGCAGTTTTATTATATTTTATAAAAGTGCTGGCCGGTAACAGGTCGGCGGGTGGCCTTGGGACAGCTGCTCCCCTCACGGGGAGAGCTGGAGAAGCATGGACACTGCTGGGTTTGTCAAAACTAATCCACAGCCTGGGTCACTTGAAAGGAATAGTCAGCAACAGAAAAAGCTGGAATTCCAAGTGTGACTTTTAGTTGAATTCTTATCAGTGCTTCGCATTTTATTGGAGGAAATCTTGATTTCTTAAATTGGCCTTTGGTCTTGCTGAGTAAATTTAATAGTTCATTTGTTCACGTTAAAAGGAATGCCAGTTTCTTCGTTCTTTTTTTCAAATAATTCCCCTTAGAGAATCTTGTCTGATATTTCACCAAAATTGTGAACTAATGAAGTTAACATTTATTTTTAGCTAACTTCTTAGGAGTCTTCTTATCTCTAAACAGTGCTGCGCTTCCCAGGAATGGCTGTCGCCCACTCCTCGGAAGTTCTTGTTTGCCTGCAAATTCATGTTTCTTCTCCACACTCAGCCCAAGTCTCAAGCCCTTTTCTTTTCCTCCTCAAGTCCTGTCCTTGAACAGATGTGACATGAGAAGTTTTACTCCTTTTCTCCAGTCTCTCCACTCACTGAGGATTACTTGGGAATTAAGACAGAGTAGAATAGACATTCTTAATCACACTGGGCTCGTCTGGTGGGGAATGCAGGTGTGTGTTGCTAGCCCTCTGAGTTTGGGATTTCATTTACACAAACTATATGTCATCTCACAGTTTTAGATTGTTACTAAATTGGAAATGATGCTATCCTTTCCCCAAAGGGTTAGATTTTAGCAGTTGAATATAGAATGGTTAACCCAGGTTTGTGCTGCTTTCAGTGTTGTCTGACAATGCCGGGCTTGGTGATTGACAAAGCGTTTTCTTGCAGACACGAGTTGGCGCTCCGAGGCAACCTTTCAGTTCACTGTCGAGCGCTTCAGCAGACTGAGTGAGTCGGTCCTTAGCCCTCCGTGTTTTGTGCGAAATCTGCCATGGAAGATTATGGTGATGCCACGCTTTTATCCAGACAGACCACACCAAAAAAGCGTAGGATTCTTTCTCCAGTGCAATGCTGAATCTGATTCCACGTAAGACAGTTTAAATGATGCAATTACAAATCCACAAGTAGTTCTAGTACATTATTGGAAGTCAAATTGGCCTCTTTGAATTTTGGATTTCTCTTTGAATTCCCTTTCTGCCTTTACATAGTCATTTGATTTTAAGTTATATTAAATACAATTCCCTCTTTAAGACTCACTGGTAGGTACTATATCCAAACTAGAAACGGTGTATATTTTTCTTGCAAATAAAAAACTGAACTTTGGGCTTCCCTGGTGGCACAGTGGTTGAGAGTCCACCTGCAGATTCAGGGGACACGGGTTCGTGCCCCGGTCTGGGAAGATCCCACATGCCGCGGAGCGGCTGGGACCGTGAGCCATGGCCGCTGGGCCTGCGCATCCGGAGCCTGTGCACCACAACGGGAGAGGCCACGACAGTAAGAAGCCTGCGTACCGCAAAAAAAAAAAAACTGTGTGTGTTAGAATCTACCTGCCAGTGGAACATGGAATCAGGGCCTATCTGGACTAGCTGACTGCTGGATTACCAGGTGTATTTCTTATTCTACCAGTAACTGCCGGGGGGGAAACTGTAGTTAAGGAAAATTCTTCAGGCAGACATCCTCACTGTATGTTAACCAATTTCTATGGATTATCCAGAAAATTAAAATTAAAAAGCAAAGTGTCGCTGTTCAGCGTTTATCAGAAGCACAGTTGAGAGATTGAAGGGATGGATCCCACATCACTGTCACCCTTTCTCATTCCATATCCATGAACCCACGGGAAAGCTGCTTCCTTGACCACGTCTCCCTGCCACCCCAGTTGTGGCCCTTGGCGCCCTTGATGAAGATGTTCCCCAAAGGGCGCTGGTTCCAGCTGTTCTGCCAGAGCTTTCATTTTCCTCTTTACTTGAGTGTTTAAGAAGCCAGTTTTATGGGGCAGTCAGGGCCTTGGCCAAATTTTTACTTCTTGTGTTCAGTTCACATTATGATCTGATCTGATGAGCGTTGAGGCTGGATTGGTTTTATTAGTCTGACAGACAACTTGAGCCTGAACGGTAGTTTGGGAAACATCCAGCAGCCCATGTCCAGCAATGGCATCCCGAGCGAGCGGCATCCCCGCAGGAACAACACTGCCCTTGCCCTTGTTCTGATGAGTCTGCAGTCGAAACATTCCTTTATAAAAAGCTCAGTCTAATGAGTTCAGTCAAAACCTTCCTTTATAAAAGCTCCACTTTAAGTTGTTTTTTAAACATTTTATACGTTGATCCAGCGGCCCTTTTGGGGTCTGCCCCAAACCAACCGCACCTGCAGTTATTCTCGGGTGGTGGCATCCTTGCTCAGAGCCCCCTATACAGCCCGGCCTGGAAGCCTCACAGCACCTGAGGGGGGCAGGAGTGACACTTATTAGTAGAGCCTACAGCTTTAGGTCTGTTCACCTAAAAAATAGCTTTATCATCATTCTTCTATTCAAGTGATAGCCGTATTAGGTACTAGAACTATTATCTGACCAAAAAGCTATTGTCTCTTGTAAAATCTAAGAACAGTATTTAAAGTTCAAACACTTGTATTTTATAGATACCAGTAAAAAACTTGAAACCTTTTAGAAATTAAAAAGACATAGGGGCTTCCCTGGTGGCACAGTGGATAGGAATCTGCCTGCCAATGCAGCGGACACAGATTCGATCCCTGGCCCGGGAAGATCTCACATACCGCGGAGCAACTAAGCCTGGGCATCACAACTACTGAGCCTGAGCTCTAGGGCCCGTGAGCCACAACCACTGAGCCTGCACTCTAGAGCCCGTGTGCCGCAACTACTGAAGCCAGCATGCCTAGAGCCCGTGCTCCGCAACAAGAGAAGCCACCGCAGTGAGAAGCCCGCGCACCGCAACGAGGAGTAGCCCCTGCTCACCGCAACTAGAGGAAGCCCGTGCGCAGCGGCGAAGAACCAACACAGCCAAAAATAAATAAATAAAATTTTAAAAATTAAAAAAAAAAAAAAAAAAAAGGCATAAAGCATTGAGTTAAATCACTCCAGACCACACAAGGGCACCCCCAGACCCTCTTCACTTTTTTCTCCATTAAAGATAATGTGTGTCCCCTTATTCCATCTAAAAAAATAGAAGGAAAAAAAATATGGGAGGTTTTGTGTGCTGTTTTAAAAATTGTGTAAAAGTCAGGTAAATCTGTCGACTGAGGCTAGATTGTCCTCCCTGAACAGGTCTTGGTCCTGTCACGCACAAGCGGTGCTGAAGATCATAAATTACAGAGATGATGAGAAGTCGTTCAGCCGGCGTATCAGTCATTTGTTCTTCCATAAAGAGAACGATTGGGGATTTTCCAATTTCATGGCCTGGAGTGTAAGTAACAATGTACTCAGACTGAATAATCTGAGCGTTGTTCTTTGTTCCCTAATTCTCCATTCTTCACATCCATCTGTTCATTTTAGGATCAGAATGTTTGCTTTGTAAGTTGGATAGGTAACTGAAAACGTGTTTTCTCCAGTTGCCTACGTCAGGTTTTTAGCAGCCCACAGGACTTCATCTCAGTGTTTTGGTCAAACATTGTAAGGTAGTTTATAGCTTTCCTGATAGGCTAAGTTTCCTTTAAAAGAAATAATACTGAGGCAGGCATAGTGCGGGGTGGTTTCCTGTAACCAGTGAATTCTCGAGTCAGCTCGTTTGGGCTGCTTTTGCAGAGGTGGAAGCCAGTAGGACTTAGGAACGCCCTGCTCAGCTCTCTAGTGTGGGTTCTCGGCAGCCTCCCCAGACCCTGCCTGCTGAGTGGATGCTGAGCCCCTGACACCTCCCATTCCTCCAGGAGACATCCAAGCTTTTGCTGTTTTCATTCAGAGAACATTATTTAAAACAAGCCAGAGCACTGGAAAACTAGAAGCACAATTTAGGTGTTTTGAAAAAGTAGTATTTTAATCGATTAAGTACAGGGTAATTGTTTGGAATGAAGTGAGCATTTGCGGGTTCTTATGCTAGTTGGATATTCTTATTTTTTTTTATAGGAAGTGACTGATCCTGAGAAAGGATTTATAGATGATGACAAAGTTACTTTTGAAGTCTTTGTACAGGCGGATGCCCCCCATGGAGTTGCGTAAGTTTTCCTTTAATTGGATGCTATTAAGAGATGTTGTGAGTTCTAGTGAAAGGAGCAGAGGTGCCTATATACAGCAGATAAGCACCCTCTGTGTGCTCATCCCTTGGCACACAGACCAGATCACCGGACGTGTGCCAGCTTCACGTTCATGCCTTTGTGTGGCGGATTTATTGAGCAGTTTCTATGTGCCAAACACTCTGCTGGGCTCTAGGAAATATAATTATGTTGAACAAGGCAGCCATGGTTTTCTGTCCTCAAAGAACCTCCAAGACCACTCGGGCAGAGGAGTTGACGGCAATAACTGCAGCAGCAGATGTGCTTGTTATTTTCTGGTGTGGATGGCGCTGGGAGGAAAGGGTTCCGTCCCTGGGTCCAGGCGGTCTGTGGGCAAGAGCACGGTGTCAGCCTTGAAGAATGTGTCGGATGTCCTTGGTTGATAAGGAATGACCGGGGGAATTGGAGGTGGGGAGAAGGGCATGAGTAAGGACGCCTGGCAGGGAAGTTTGAGGTGGGCGGGGCACTAGGAGAGTGTGAAGAGGGCTGAGATGGTGCCTTGGGATCAGGTTGTAGACGAGCAGGACTCTTAAGGCCAAGGAGCGAAGAAATAAAGTGCAGTCTAGGTGGAAGGAGTCAAGTGTAGGTGCCCCTGTCTCTTCCTGTTTTTTTCTCTTCCCACGTGGCCCTCCTCTGGCATGAGTGCGTAGGCTGACCCAGGTGGGATGGGCAGCCGACAGCCCAGAAGGGCGGTCATTCAGTCCAGGTCCTGGCTAAGGTGGCCTGCATGTGGCCCTGGGAAATTTTAAAACAAATAAGATTTATTAGTTTTCATATTCATTGGGCTGATATCAGAGGAATCAGGCTTTTCTTGAGTAGCCTTTTTGAAACATACCCTTGAATTGTATTCAGATACCAGGAGTGGGGGGTAAAAAGGTGGTATTTCTAGTTAAACTTTTTGTGGGGTTTTTATCCCTCCTTTAGAAAACATTCCCCCTATGCTTATGATACATCTTTTGACTAAGAAAGTAGATTGGGTTTTTCAGACTTACCAATCAAAACAGGTATCTTGGTTCAGTCTTACAAAAACCTCTTACCCCCGGCATCAGAGTCCTGCTGGCCTGAACTCACAGTAAATGTCTAGCACTGGTCACACATTTGTAGCGTGCACAGAGCGGGGAGGGGATGGCGCTGGGGAGGGCTGTTCTGCTTCCTGTTAACTGTTGGGGGCAAGAGGGTACAGACTGTTCTCTCTCCTAACCAACCACCTGTATAACAGAGTAAAGGGAAACGGCTCTTGGAATTGAGGTCTGAACCTGCCGGTATGCATGCCTGTCCTCCGTGTACGGGACGCTACAGAAAAGAGGGGTTTCGGCTGTTCCCGTCCCGCCTTGTGCTGACTACACGTGTGACCCGATGTGTGTGTGAGGGAGCCACACTGGTACTCAGTTTGATAGAAATAGACTTGAACTCCTCTCTGAGAGTGCTGCTCTGGGTAAATGATGGCACTGCTGCTGTCAGCAGACAGCACGGAGGCCGCCTCTCCGGTGCCGGGCTGAGTTCACACTGGCCCACGTGCTTGAGCAGACAAAACTGGTGACTGCCGGAGGGAGCCGTGTGATAACTGCCAGCCTGGCAACGAGTTATTCACTTGGAGGCGGGTGCTCGGACGTCGTCACCCCGTGTCAGGATGGTGGGAAGGAGGTGGTGGTGCAGAGCAGTGAGGTGCCGGCCCCCAGTCCCCTCGCCCACACACGTTGCAGAAGCAAGGAGGTGTCCTGTGCAGTTTTCCCTCAACCTCAAACTGATCTTGTAGGTGGGATTCAAAGAAGCACACGGGCTATGTCGGTTTAAAGAATCAGGGAGCGACTTGTTACATGAACAGCCTGCTGCAGACTTTATTTTTCACAAACCAACTGCGAAAGGTAAATGGATGGTGTTTCTCTCCCTCAACCTTCCACCCACCCTTTTCTCTCAAGTATTAAGGGGCAAGCAAAGCCCCGTCACAAGTCCTTGCCGCGTCTCCAGGGAGGCCCCTGCTTTATGCTTATACATAGCTCTATTCCTCAGTGTTCGGACGCTTGTGAAGCTAGCTTAGGTGATGAAAAGTTTACCACGGCTGAGAAACCTAACTTTATTGGGCTAGAAATAATAAAAACTTTTTAAAAAAATATGAACGTCATTAGCAGCAACATTTGAAAAGTTTTATATTAAAATTGATTAGTTGAAAAACTCCTGGTCAGGAATCTTAATTTTTCACTTACTATCGCTAAAACTTCTAAAAAATATAAAATCTAACTGAGGATAGTTACTTGCCCTTTAGGAATGTCGTGCAAGTAGGGGAGCAGCGCAGGCAGCACACACTCCTGGTGTTGGGGGGACCATTGGCTGGTCTGCTGGCGTGTCCTTTTCGCACCATTCTTCCAGGCAGCGTTAATTACCAAGATAGGATGATATCTTGGGGATAGTTGAGTGTGGTTAATTGCAGTAGCATTGAAGTTTCATCAACTCTTTTGTTCAAAGTCATGTTAAGTTAAAAAATGTTGCTCTGCTCTAAGAAATATGAAATAGAAGTGGTTCTCATTGGATGGTGAGCCTTAAGTAATTTTTAAAATTCTTTTTTCACTGTCTTGATTTTTAAAAGACCTTTTGACCCTTTGGGGGGGGGATAGTTAAAAGCCCTGCCCAACTGCCTTCGTCATTGTGGTGTTAGAAATGATACTTTCACATAAAATTCCATTTTTATTTCTGAATCAATTCTTACAGGCTGTGTACATGATGCCAACAGAGGGCGACGATTCATCCAAAAGCGTCCCTTTAGCATTGCAAAGAGTGTTCTATGAATTACAGCACAGTGATAAGCCCGTAGGAACAAAGAAGCTGACCAAGTCGTTCGGGTATGTGTTGGGAGACCTGTCCATTCTGCTGCTCGAGGGCTGAGTTAGTGGACGGGGAAGGGTTGAGAGCAGAGCTCAGGCACTTGAGTATGTCCGGGCATTTTATCAGTGTCCTTTGTTTGACCTCTTTGGAAATGGAGGCTTTTAGAATTTTGCTTGAGAAGCAGTTCACCACTTAGGTTTACCTGTCAAGGAAAGGATAACATATGGTCTCCAAGTTTCTGTACATTTACTTGCAAACACGACCTCCCCCTGCAGTAAGATGTTCAGAACAATATAAAGTTGTGAACGTTTTGGTGTCTGGATAAAATTCAGTTTCTCTTTGAATTATAATCTTAAAAATTTAAGAATAATGACTAATTACATGGTTCGGTTTTTAGTCTGAGTTGCTTGTTTGAAATCTAGAAGTTTAAATATAAATTCATTTTATCTCTCTAAGGTGGGAAACGTTAGATAGCTTCATGCAACATGATGTTCAAGAGCTCTGTCGAGTGGTGAGTTTTCAGCCGTAATTGTTTACTACTTACATTTCATATTTCGAAGCACTGTCAGAAGTTGTTACCAAGTAAAACCTCAGACCTACTTGGGTCACTGTCATTCCAGTTATGCCCATCTTTGTTCAGGACCAGAACTAGGCTAGAAAGAAAAGACAGCATGTATCTAGTTTAAAACCAGAAAGACTGAAAAATTATTTGATAGGGAAGTGTGAGGGAAAATGTAAATTTGAATAGTATAGGTAGTGGGCTTTTAATGTGTTACATTGGCATAATTACCAGAGTTCTTAATCCAAGAAACAACAGATTGGCTTGAGTAGCTGTCCTGATGATCCCACTTCACTTTAGAATAGTGACTTCCGTTCTTACTCTGTAGCACAAGACCCAGACCCCGCCTTGGCACAGAACTTCTGGCTGAGGCAGACCTCTGTGTGGGTGATCTTCCCCCAGACCATCTCTAGTCACTAGTAGACGCGCACTCTTCCAGTTGTGATGAAAGAAATACACACACACACACACACTCACAACATGAAATGGCTATTCAAGGTGATTGGCTGGGCAAGGTGTGTTTTCTTTTTTGCAGCACTAGCTGGATTGAATCCAGTTCATTAAATATCCATGGACAAACCAGTCAATCCTGTTGACAGGCTCAACCTCATTAATCTCTTGGTGTGGACCAATACGAGTTAAGTTTAGTGCTCAATTTACATGCTTTTCCACAGAGGTAAAATGAATATAAAAAATGCTTCTAAAGGCACTACAGATTACTAATTCATTCCAAAGGCTGTATAGAGGGTTAATCTCAACTGTTGCATGTAGATATTTTTGTAAATATCCAACCAAGAAAGAAGATTTTTGTATGTTTTTGATAATTGCATGCTAAAGGTCATAATATTTATAGTCTAGAATTTCTTTGACCATTGAAATTTCCTAGTCACGTTTCAAATTACTGTATGTTAATTAAGCATAACATTTTCTGAAAGCCAAAACTTTCTCTTCCAGTTGCTTGATAATGTGGAAAATAAGATGAAAGGCACGTGTGTAGAAGGCACCATACCTAAATTATTCAGAGGAAAGATGGTGGTATGTGATAACCAGTTTTAAAGAGTGATTTTTAAAGATTTTAAACATGCTAATATTTTGACAGTTAATGCTTAAGCCATCTTATTTTCCTTATTTGTAGTCATATATCCAGTGTAAAGAAGTAGACTACCGATCTGATAGAAGAGAAGATTATTATGATATCCAGCTAAGTATAAAAGGAAAGAAAAATAGTAAGTTCTGTGTGCATAATGACACCACCACCTTTTCATAATTTGGTTTGGTATAATGCTTCATTGACACAGTGGTTTTTATTGAAATATAGTGTAGAGAAAATTGCCCAAATGATGAAGGTACTGAGTGAACGCAGTCTGGTGACCCCACCCAGGTCAAGAAACAGAACATTTGCAAAGCAAGATGGTGGCCCTTCCTGGTCACTGCCTCCCCTTCCTCACAGGAAACCACTATTTGGCCTGCTGACATTCTTTCCTAGGTTACTTTTGCATGTTTTGTGATATTTACATAGA
>NW_006797892.1:1238874-1276532 GCF_000442215.2 Lipotes vexillifer | reverse complement strand
GATGGCATCGTGTAGGGTATGTGTCTAGTTCTCTCTTTTCTTTTTCTCAGCATTGCCTCCATGCACTTCATCCTTATATTGAGCAGCAGTAATGGGTCATTTTCATTGCTTTATAGTATTCCACTTGAGGAATATAACACAAATGTTTGTAAACCATTCTTTCCTTGATGGGTGTTCGGGTTGTTTTCAGTGTGAGGCTGGTAGGTGTGAGGCTTGTTGGCCGGTCTTGTGTCCACCCCTGGTGCATTTACGGTGAGTGGAATGCTGGCTCGTAGGGCCTGCGTGTATATGTCGAGCTTAGTAGATACAGCAGTTTATCCATTTCTGCTCCACCAGTAGGGTGCAAGCAGTTGTTCCACATCCACTCCAGAGCCGTCAGTCGTCAGACTGGCGTTTTGGTGGGAGAATGGTGCTGTCTTGAGTTCAATTTGCATTGCCCTGGAAGTCGGGGAGTTTTCACCTGAAATTCAAATGCTTATTGGCAATTTGGGTGTCTTCCTGAAGATATGGAATGTAATTCGTAATAACTTGATGTCCTGGTCCAATAATTCCGTGATTTCTGGATCTGTTTCCATTGATTCACTTTCCATCTCTGGCTGTGAGTTCCAGCTTCTTTGCCTGTCTGGTCATCTTTTATTGGATGCCAGCTGTTGCGATTTTTATCCTGTTGGGTATTGGATATTCTTAACCTTTGTTCCGGGGCACATTTCGTTATTTGGAGATAGCTGATTCCTTCGAGACCCGGAGGAGCCTCTCACGTCACCGGGGCTCTCCTGCGTGGCTCTCCCCGGGGCCCTCCGTCCTGCACGTGGCCACTGCCTCGGGCCCCTGAAATCCCCACCCTGTCTCAGGGAGACTCTGGGGCCCGTTGGGGTTTCTCTGCCCTGCGCTGCAGCCTGGAAGGTCCAGGCAGTGAGCTGGGACGTTGGAGGGCTCTCAGTGGCCACGTCCTGTCCTGCCTGTTGTCCCGCGTGTGAACACAGTTGTTGGCCTTGTGATGGAGCCCAGCGCAAGGGAGGGAGTGCACTTCCTGTTACTCCCTTACGGCCACAGCACACGAGTTCTTCACGGGCTGTGTTCGCTGCTGCTCGCCTGGGTTTCGGGCTCTCCGCCAGCGTGGGGCTTGCCTTTTCACTCTTGCAGTGCGCCCATTTGGTTAACAGAATGTCATAACTGTAGTGAAATCCAGGGTATCAATCTTTGCTTTTTGTGTCTGAGAACACCTGCCCTGAAGTCTTAAGATAATTCTCTTATCTGTTACTGTTTTCTGTTTATTTACAGTCCACCCAGAATAGTTTCTTTCTGCTTATGGTCAGAGTGAACCAAAGGTGCTCTGCTGCCCCTCTGTCAGCAGTGAGCCCTTCGCATCTGTGTAGACCTCTTTCTAGACTCTACCTCCTGGTCCATTGGCTGTCATCCTTGGATGGATTCTTCCTTCTTCCTTTTCAGCTTTATTGTGGTTTAAGTGACAGGATCGTAAGGTGTTTAAAGTGTTCATCATGGCTATTTGGTATATGCTCAGGTATTGTGACAGCATGACTGCCTTCTGGTCAATGAACTTGACTTACACGTGGCAGCGTTAGCAGCCGTGTCCCCGTGCTGTGCACAGGAGCCTCCGCTCTTACTGCCTCTCAGAGCAGAAGCCTGTGTCCCCTTCAAAACTCCCCCTCTTCCCCCACCCCAGCCTCCCACATGCCTGCTCTCTTTCTGCACTGACTTTAGAATAAGTGTTTGGGTTAAAATCTGTACTTGAACATTACTTAAGTTTATTAAAACATTGACTCCATGTTATCATGTAACACCCTCAGTGGCCTTAAGAGTTCACACCTTTTGCTGGATCAGTGAAGTTGCAGACCTGTGCTCACAGCTACAGTTATTTACGTTCCTCCCTGGCGTGCCTGAATTGATTGATTGACTATGTTATAATCAAAGCTTTAGTGATAACTTCGGCTGACTTCTTTTTCTTTCTCTCTTGAAAGTATTTGAATCATTTGTGGATTACGTGGCAGTAGAACAACTAGACGGTGACAATAAATACGATGCCGGGGAGCATGGCTTACAGGTAACTTGGAGATTGTGTGCTAGTGTCGCGCTGTATCTTTCCACTTTGTTTTCAGATCTTTTGCTTAACTGTGAATTAAACATTCACTTGTATCTTTTCACATGCCGCTGGTGTTTAGAACGCAAAAGGATTTTATTTCTCAGTCTGGACATTGTGTTAGAGAGCTCTGATCCTGTCGCTGGTGTAGACAGGCAGGGGTGGGGAAGGTGTTGTGCCTCCTGGCTACCAGAGGCAGAACCATCACCTGACACGTGTGCGCCCCGCCCCAATTCCATCCACGACTCTGCCCCTTACTTCACTGGTGTCTGTGTCAGAGCTTCCCTCAGTTTCTCCTAGTCACAGATAGAACTGCTTAGTCACTGGGACTCTGGTTTTGGCTGGTGGTGGTGGTTTGCTCCCCCACCACCCCAGTGGAGTGTCAGTTAGTTTTCTGAGGATCCTGACTTCCAGAACGAGGAGTGCATTTTCTGTTATTTGTTCCACACTCAGTGTCCCTGCTTGTTTTCCACAAGGCCCCGCAGGAACTCTGGCAGAACAGTGAGTGTTGTAAACAAGCGGCTGTGCATGGTCAAATAGAGGGGCCCGGACTGTGGCCTGGTCAGGCTGCTTGGTGGGTCAGCAGCATCCTCACGGGTCCAGCCCTCCAGGTCTGTCTTGCAGCCTCATAACCTTGACTCACTGGCTCAACTAATTTATGATTTTTTCGGACCATCCTGGGTTTACCAAGCTTGCACATTTATAATTCACGGTGCTGGTGAGCCCATTTTGCTGTGGGTCACAGACCTGCTGTCCTCCTGCTTGGTCAGGCCACTGATTTGTAGATCAGTAAGTTACTTGGCAAACATGCCACTGGATTTGCTTAGGAAACATTTGAGTCAACTCACAGAATTGCCCTTATCCACACTGGATATTTTTGGCTCTGGGCGAACAAAATGTATTTTAGAATCAGACTCTCAGTGGACAGTGGCTGAGAAGCAGGATTCTTCTATTATTCTTTCAAGTTGTACTAAAACCATGCCGTTCCTTTGTGTGGCAGTAGGTTCCTGGGTTTTTGTTTTTCTTCCCAGAACTACCCAGTTCCCTTAACCATGCTAATGTACAACAGAGAACATTGCCACCTAGGACACCAGTTCCTCCAGATGGGTGTGTTCTAGCCAGTGTTGGAAATAAGGTTTACAGCTCTGAAGGAAGGGCCAGACAAGAAATACAGCTGTGCTGAGGGCTGCCAGTGGCCTGGTGGTGACTGGCTTTGGCGAAGGCTTATTTGAGTGAGGACTCGGCTGGCTGAGGTGGGGGGAGGAGTGAGGCTAGGCCTCTCCCCCAGAGGCCTTGCTGGAGGCTGTCCTTTGCCCCAGAGGCTGGTGACGCCTGGGCAGAGGCTGTGACGGTGGTCAGAGGGCCTTGCTGATACCGAGTCAGAGGGGTCTTTAGAAGCAGGAGTGAACAGTTAGCACTGACCGTGCTCACGGGGAAGGATGGCGGTCACGGGCAGTTCTCCCAACCCAGACCGTGCTCGTCTTATTCTGTTCTGCTGTCCATAGGCACACCTCATTCACATAATCATAATCCTTTGCTTTTCCATTTGATTTTCCCATGTTTCTCCAGAATTTTCGTAGTGTTCAATGACTGTGTTAATAGGGCAACAAGTGACTGAGCTGTAATTTACTTCACTGTTCCCCTGTCGCTGGACATCAAGATAGAGTATAATGCAAACTAAGAGGAAATCCCACACACAGAACATTTTAAAGGCACCCTGTGCCCATCTCCCCACCAGAAGTTCCCAACGTGTTCCACCCTTGCTGTGAAACGCTGTTGCTTTTGTTGCTTCGAGAAATAAGTAGAGGTAAACTAAACCTTTGCTTCTTTTTCAATGTTCAGGAAGCAGAGAAAGGTGTGAAATTCCTAACGTTGCCACCAGTGTTACACCTACAACTGATGCGATTTATGTATGACCCTCAGACGGACCAAAATATCAAGATCAACGATAGGTAATCTAGAGTGGGATGTGAGAGTTAAGATTTACCCATCATCCTGATTTAGGGGGTTAGTCTCAGTGCTTTGTTTAGTTTTTCTGTTTTCGGTCTCATCTCTGATTTATTTAGGTTTCCTCTCTGCCGAGGTGTCCCAAGAACTGTGCTTTTAAAGGGATAATTTCAGGGGCTGCTTCCTCCGTATCTCCTCCTCAGGGGGAGCCCCTCTGTCTACACTGTGGTAGACTGAAGTCTGGCGGGGAGAGGGTGCTTTCTGCCTCACAGGGTTTGCTTTCCCCAGAAGTGGCATTTGCTATTATGACTCTATTGGTTTACATAGGATTCTCCAATATGTTGTTATCTCTCAGTTGGCATAGGCTTATAGAATGTGCTAGAATCCTCAGGAATGCTGGTGTAGGTGGGTGTGTCCCCCATTCCAGGTGTTTTCTAGATCCTTAAAGTACCAGTTAAAAGGTTGCTACCACACACTGCTTTGTCTGGTTCAGGAGACAGAACTTGCACCCTGATTAGTTGGAGCAGTAACTTTGTACCCCTTGGTCAGGGGGTACAGCCTGACAATAACCAGCCTCCTAGAGGTTGGTCATTTGCCCCTCAAACTCGGCGGAGAGTGTGACTCGATCATATCACCTGTCACCAGCCGGGCCTGCTCATCTGTTCTTGCCCTTTTCCGTGGGGTCTCTTGAGACAGCAGACCTCACAGACCAGCAGCCTGCAAGCTAGGCCCAACCTGCTGGTGTGCTTTGTTGGGTCCTCACCTTGGTTTTCTATTTTTATTGGAATTAGTTGCCAACATTTTTTCAGATCGTGAGATTTCACATAAAAGTCCAGATTTCTGGCACCTGGCATTCAGAACACTTGGCAGTGCCGGGCCTGAGTTCCCAAGGGCCGTGCCGGGTGGCAGCTACCCCTCCACGCCCAGGCTTGTGCTCTGCTCGGCACCACGGTCCTCGTGCACCCACCTCACGCTTTTCCTGCCTCTCAAGCACCCCCCCCCGCCCCCATTCATGACAACATTTGGAAATATCCACATCCTAGAAAAGTCAGTGTGTTTTTGTCACAAAGACTGACTGTTATGTAATATCCTGGAATTTAAAATTCCGTTAGGTGTGTCATAGGTGCTTTATAGGTATTTTTCTCAAATCAAGCTTCAGATTTTGTTGACGTGTGAATAATTTGTTGTGATGAGAAGGAGCTGCCCTTTCCAAGTAAAGAGGAGACAATGAATTAGAAGGTCTAGCAAGGAATAAAGCCTAAAGGTGAAATATTTTACGAGTAAATGAAACCTGGATTTCTCTTAAAATGTTTTTATTTTAAATAGGTTTGAGTTCCCCGAACAGCTACCACTTGATGAATTTTTGCAAAAAACGGATCCTAAAGACCCTGCAAATTATATTCTTCATGCAGTCCTGGTTCATAGTGGAGATAATCATGGTGGACATTATGTGGTTTATCTAAACCCCAAAGGGGATGGCAAAGTAAGTGCTGGGGAGGGGGTAGGGTGGACGTGATGCTGTGTAGGGGATTCAGTGACATTCAGCTTCAGACTTGGCCTTGATAGTGAAGGATCCCTTCTTGGCCTCTGTGTCTGTATGTTCCTGATACTTTTGAAGGTGGATAGTAAATTATGATTGTACTTGATATATACATCTCGTTATTAGTATTGAATGTTGGACCTTATAGGATCCCTTTACATCTAACATGAGGCACTTAGTTTCCACGCGCGATGTAATGCGCGGTCTTTGCCTGGTTCACGTGGATCCCATCACGTGATCTTCACCAGGAGGAGCAGGTGAGGGTCTCGGGGTCTGTGTCCAGGGCCACAGGGCCAGTGAGGAACAGAGCCAAGGTGGAGCCCGTCCAGCTCATGCTGAGGAGATTTGAAGGCGGGACCCTCATGGCACCAGATGTGGAACCTGTAACTGTAGGGTTAGTGCCATTTAAAACGACTCCATCCACAGTGGACAGAGATGGAGCCTAAGGTGAAGCTTAGGATATTTGAGTACATTACAGAAATTGCCCATGGACGGATATTAGCAATTTCTCCAGAATGTGGGATGAGGACGGCAGGAGTGCTGGCGAGTTTTGTGAGGGTCACCTGAGGCAGGTCATGTGTTTTCGGAGAATGCTGCCTTTTACTTTGTGTGCTCCTCAAAGTACCGTATCTCTGCTGCTCCCCGTTGCAGTGGTGTAAGTTTGACGATGACGTGGTGTCCAGGTGTACGAAAGAGGAGGCCATCGAGCACAACTACGGGGGCCACGACGACGACCTCTCCGTGCGGCACTGCACCAACGCCTACATGCTGGTTTACATCCGGGAGTCGAAGCTCAGTGAGTGGAGCGGGTGTGTCGTGCCCTGGCTGTGCTGAGCTCGCAGCTGGGCCCTGAGTCTCGCCCCCTGGGGCATTTTATACCACGTTACAGTGGACCTAAGCTAGAGCCACCTGTCCAGACACTTGCCTGCTTATGCTGCCTTACAACATCATCTGGAAGCAGCCGGATTGGGCTTGCGGGTTTGGATGTGGACCCAGGGTGCCAAGTAATTTTACTTTAAAGGGTGGCTTTATTTGTGATGACGTAGCGCACGGAGGTGAAGGAAGATGCATTTGTCCTGCAGGTGAGGTTTTACAAGCTGTCACCGACCATGATATCCCTCAGCAGTTGGTGGAACGATTACAAGAAGAGAAAAGGATCGAGGCTCAGAAGCGGAAGGAGCGGCAGGAAGCCCATCTCTACATGCAAGTGCAGGTCAGCCTCTGGGCAGGCGTGAAGCTGCTCCGTGGGCCAGGGCATCGGCGCCGTGTCTGGGCAACCCCCTGAGCGTGCGACTGAGGAAGTGCAGGCCAGTTCCCTGACCGTTGGGAATGTTCTTTCCAGTTCAGGATATGGGCTTAGATGTGAGAGGTACTCAGGCTGCCAGAGCAGCGGTGTCTTAGTGTTTATAAAGCATGCAGGGGACCAGAGAAGGAAGGGCGAGCAGAACCCAGATGAGGCCTGGCAGGGAGAGCTCTGGCAGCTGGGCGGGTGGGGGGTGAACTGCCAGGTGGTTTTGATTCATGATTTAGTTGCGGTTAGGAAACAGGCATTTGTTTTAACAAGTTGATTGACTACCTGGAGAAAAAGGTACATGTGCATCCTGGCTTTATCATATTTGGGGATCACCATCCAGATGGATTTCTAGTTGATGTTTATGGATGAGTTTAGAATGGCTGCATGGAAATATGTAGGGTTTCCAAATATTCGTACCTGATTTAGTTCTTGGTCATTTTGGTGCTTTTCTGCTTGGGTCTTCTGTAGGTTCATCAAAGCATAAGACTAGTTGTTTTTTTGTTTTGTTTTGTTTTGTTTTGTTTTGCGGTAGCGGGCCTCTCATTTTGGTGCTTTTCTGCTTGGGTCTTCTGTAGGTTCATCAAAGCATAAGACTAGTTGTTTTTTTGTTTTGTTTTGTTTTGTTTTGTTTTGCGGTATGCGGGCCTCTCGCTGTTGTGGCCTCTCCCGTTGCGGAGCACAGGCTCCGGACGCGCAGGCTCAGCGGCCACGGCTCACGGGCCCAGCCGCTCCGTGGCATGTGGGATCATCCCGGACCGGGGCACGAACCCGTGTCCCCTGCATCGGCAGGCGGACTCTCAACCACTGCGCCACCAGGGAAGCCCAAGACTAGTTGTTTTTATTTTTAGCATTTGAACCTTGGTTTCGATCAGCCTGACCTGGTTCTCTTTTGTGTGTTAGTGGTGTAACTCCATTCTGCATTTTCATGCCTATTTGCAGATTGTTGCAGAGGACCAGTTTTGTGGCCATCAAGGAAATGATATGTACGATGAAGAAAAAGTGAAATACACTGTGTTCAAAGTGTTGAAAAACTCCTCGCTTGCTGAGTTTGTCCAGAACCTCTCTCAGACCATGGTGAGCGCCCATCCTCCTGTTGATAGTTCTCTCTCCTTTTTCATAACTGGACCCTGGAGGATCCTGCCCTTGGAGGCAGGCACTGTGTCCAGGCACCACCTGAGAGTGAGCTTGGGACCAGAGTTCCTTCCCTTCCGGGTTGTGCCCTCTGGCATCTCCCCTCATTTCCCCCTCCTCCGCCCGCCTCCCCCTTGGTAAAATGGGCTTGAACTTCTGGGACACCAGAGACCCCAAAGGCCAGGTCACTGTTGCCCACACCAGCAGGGAGAGCTGTAATCATGATTTTTTCCCCCTGATAATCATAGAATCATTTCCTTGATGTTGAATTAAAATATAAACTGATTTTGCTTCAATTAATTTAACTGGAATTATTTCCAGGGATTTCCTCAAGATCAGATTCGACTGTGGCCCATGCAGGCGAGGAGCAATGGCACCAAACGACCGGCCATGCTGGATAACGAGGCCGACGGCAGCAAGACGGTGAGTGTGGCGGTCTGGTCTGGTCTGGGTGTGCGCGGTAGGCACCGCGTGCCCTGCGGTCTCCCCCTCGGTCCAGTTACATAGAGTTGGATCTTGTCTTCAGTACTTGAATACAGTTTTTCACTCTCACTTAGCCATTAATATCTTCTAAGCCCAGCATCTCTTTTGGGAATAGATGATTGAACTCAGTGATAATGAAAACCCTTGGACAATATTCCTGGAAACAGTTGATCCGGAGCTGGCTGCTAGTGGAGCAACGTTACCCAAGTTTGATAAAGATCGTGAGTGCCTCCTCCCCCAGCCCAGCACCTCCAGAGAGTGGAGTTTTATTCCCTGAGTGTCGTTCTAAACACACAGGGTTAAGTGTTCTTCCCTTGCAAAGAAATCTTGTTAATCCCCAAAATGCTCGCGAAACATCCACCGTGTTCAAGGCTTCTTGATGAAGTCACATCAGACTGACTGTGGGTTGTAGCGTCCTGGCAGGTGAGAAGGTGGCAGCAGCGTGGAGTCCAGCACGTTCCACGTTTTGCTAATCACGCTGGTCTTGTATATACTTGACAGATGGTGTAGGGCAGGGGTTGCTGTCAAGGGCCAGATAGTGAATATTTCATGCTTTGTGGGCCATACCGCCTCTGTCTGCTATTGTAGCTACTAAGCGGCTACAGAGATTAGGTAAAAGAGCTTTCTTCCAGCGCAAGTTTATTTACAAGACAGGTGGGTCCAAGATTGCTTATTTGTATTACTTCAAGTGGTCACTTCTCCGGCAAAGACAGACACAACCTTTAACGATACTTCCATGGTAAAACACTGCTAGTGAGGACCGGGTCTTAAAACTAGGTTTCCTAAATTCTGTGCACTCATTCTCATCTTTCCTGCTTCAAATGCAGTGTTTCCCATGGGTTTGAGGTTAGAAATGATGCCTCAGATCTAGGATCAGCCTCTTAACAAACTTCATTGCACACAGTAACTTTTAGGTGCCCTAAGTTGTCGTTTCAGTTGCTATTTGTTAACATTGCACTGACCAGAAAGATCCTAACAAAGCCTGTTTATTTAACCTTGTAGATGATGTGATGTTATTTTTGAAGATGTACGATCCCAAAACACGGAGCTTGAATTACTGTGGGCATATCTACACACCAATATCCTGTAAAATACGTAAGTCTGGCAGCACTCACCTTCTGAGTTGATTTTGCCAAAGTCTCAGTGTATCACAGCTTTGAATTCTTCATTTTTCTTGAACCTAGGTGACTTGCTCCCAGTTATGTGTGACAGAGCAGGATTTATCCAAGATACTAGTCTTATCCTCTATGAGGTTTGGATCCTTATTTTTCTGTAATCAGCACATGGTTAGTGGTTTGGGGAGGACTACTTCTGCATGTTTTGCTAGCCCCTGCATTTGTTGTGTCAAGACCACAGCTAAATGGGGCCTCGGGTGATCTTGAGTCAGAATCCTCTCTGTACATTTCTGAGGTTTCCCTCTTTAGGGTCGGTGATAATTATATCTTTATTACTAGTATCTCCTACTATTTATTCAAAATTGTAGGGCTGATGGAATTGGGTATAGAGAAAATACATACAGTGTGTGGCTGTATTAAACATTGGACAGACGTTGCGTTGTAACCATGTCCTTTCTTTTACTGTAGGAAGTTAAACCGAATTTAACAGAGAGAATTCAGGACTATGACGTGTCTCTTGATAAAGCCCTCGATGAGCTAATGGATGGTGACATTATAGTGTTTCAGAAGTACGTACTTTTTGAAGTTATCTCTTTGTACTAATATCAGAAGTCCTAGAACCAGGAAATGATTCTCTAGACCCTGAGTCACGTTTTGTTTGACATTGACAGAATGTTGACAGCAGTTGGCCTTCTCTGGGTTTTGGAATTATGGGTGGCAAGCATTTTCCTCATTGAATGCTTTTATTTCCCAAAAATGTCTACAGCGAGCATGACAACTAGTAGCAGGAGGGCAAAGGTCTTTAGGGAAGAGCAAGATTGTTTTCTTTCCTTGAAAACATGAAATTCTTAGAATGTACCTACTTGGGTGGTCACTTTAATCTGTCTGCATGGAAGCCAGCAGGTGTGCAGTCTGAAGGCAGCCTGATGACGCACTCGGTCCTTTCCTTGCTCTTGAAGCCGTTTTGCCAGGGCAGGGCAGCCCTGAACACTGACCACAGGGAGGCTGCAGGGCCCGGTGGCCAAGAGCAGGGGTGGCAGATCTCTCGTTTAAGGGCCAGGCAGTAAACATTTTAGGTTTAGCGGCGACCCGGTCCTGCACCCTTCTCAGGAAAGTGATAACCTCTCAAGTCCCGGTCGGGGAGTAGACTCAGCAGAGCCAGCAGGGTGGGCCCCGCAGTGCATCCTGAGTCCTTTCCCTTGTCTGCGGAACGAGAGGGCACTGTTGTGTTTCGGGAGCGAGATCGGGAACAGAAGGCAGCCAGCCCTGTGCGTGGCTCAGCGCAGACCTCTGTCCACGATTGCCTTTGCCTGGTAGCCAGGCAGGCTCCCAGCATCGGAAAATGCTAGCCTGAGTTTAGATCCACACTGCTCAGCATCACTGTTCCTTGGGAGATGATGCCTGAACCCTGGCCTGGACTTTGATTGTCTGTGTTTTTCCCCCCAGGGATGACCCTGAAAATGATAACAGTGAATTACCCACTGCAAAGGAATATTTCAGAGATCTCTACCACCGTGTTGATGTGATTTTCTGTGATAAAACAATCCCCAATGATCCTGGATTTGTGGTTACATTATCAAATAGAATGAATTATTTTCAGGTATTTGATAAAATGCTCTTTTCCCTTCAGATTCCACACCAGAAAGACCAAGTTCTTCTTTTAAAAGCTTGCTCATGAGGCTGTGTAATGGATTTGGTTCTGGAGGAGGGGTTGTGGTCCACTGTCTGAGGAAGCTCTTGATGCACGTGGGTTGGTGTTGATGTTGCCAGGGGGTCGGAAGCTCTTTCCCCCTCACTCCCCCACCCCCACCCCCACCCACTGCCCTGTCTTCTTGCTCTTTGAAATCCTCTTGACCCCTGGCATAAGTTGGTTTCAGAGATCATAGTTTTAACAGCAGCTTTGCTTCAGTTACAACATGCCAAGTGTGAACCATTAAAAAAAGTCTTCAGGAAATACATCTACAGACAGACCTCGCCAATGAAAGTGAAAAACACCTTGAAAGGTTTTCTTCCTCAGATACACTGTTCCTGTGGTGATATACTAAGGAATATAGTTTATTCCTGTTATAGATGGTAACTTTCCGGGGCATTTAAATTCAGGCTGCTTATAACAGGCTTCTTTAAGAGCACTCAGCAAATGATCAGTGATAAAGTGTATCAGCAAGAGTCAGTTTGTTCACCGGATGTGAACCTTGCTCCCTGACTCTGGCCCTCCCTCCCCAGGTGGCAAAGACAGTTGCTCAGAGGCTCAACACTGACCCGATGCTGCTCCAGTTCTTCAAGTCTCAAGGGTGAGCCACACTCACAGATGCCCAGTGTTTGGTCTTGACTGCATGTGTTCCATAGTTCATCCAAACATCTCCGAACTAATGTAATAAGTAGCCGGCCACCTCACCTGACATGCCATTTCTTGCTTAGTTTCAGATATAGGATTGTCACCACTCACATCTTGACCACACTACTCCAAGATGTCAAAATAATTGGCAGCCTCATCTAAAGCCGGGCTTACTTCAGAGACCTCATCCACACACCTCCCTCCCATGTGTGTCCGGCTGGGCCTGGCCCGGCCCGGCTTCTGTGTGCCGTGTCACCCTTGCAGAGAGCGTTCAGGTGTGACAGACGCAGGGCCTTAGGACCTGGGGACAGGAGTAGTCAGAGTCCAAATTTCAAGTCTAGGTATCAGGCCAGAGGTTTGCTTTTCTGCTCGCTCACGGATATTTGTTTTAGGCAAATGAACAGGTCTTTTATTTACGTGCTGTTTTCTTCTGTAGTTATAGGGATGGCCCAGGCAATCCTCTTAGACACAATTATGAAGGTACTTTAAGAGATCTTCTGCAGTTCTTCAAGCCTAGACAACCTAAGAAACTGTACTATCAGCAGGTATGAGTCCACATTAATGTAACCGCGGGTAATAAGGAGAAGGCTCGGGGTTCTGTGGAAGCGAATCTAAAATGAGTCTCTCTTGTCTTAATAGCTTAAGATGAAAATCACGGACTTTGAGAACAGGCGAAGTTTTAAGTGTATATGGTTAAACAGCCAATTTAGGGAAGAGGTGAGTCTTTTCTATGGTGTGAGTGTTTATTTTTATTGCATCTTGTATATTGTATCTCTCTCTCCAGACCCTGAAAACTAAAACCACCAAAGAAAGCTCCCTAAGCGGTAGCGTGTGTTAGCGACTCGGCTCGAGAGTTTGAGAAGCCCGGTGGCGGGAGGAGCTCTGTCCACCCGGCCCCCGCCACCACCTCTGAGGCTTCAGGCAGAGTGACAGTGTCAGGGAGACCCTTTCCGACTGATTGGGACCTTGCTGCTTGGCCTTGGAGCCGGTGGCAGCTCCGCTGGGCCCTTTGCAGACGGCACAGCCTCACATTAAGTGGTTCTTCTGGAAAGTGTGTACCTACTCAGACACCTAAGTCGTTCACCTTTCTAGCTCTACCGGTATTGAGAGGAAATCTGGGACATGTGCCATCCATGTTGTCACCCGTTTGCAGCTGTCAGGCTGAAATGACACAGTCCACCCTGGTCCTTGTCCTCTGTCTCATCATGCTGAGAATTGGACAGCCTCTTAGTGACCTTTTGCGGGGGAGAAATTCCTGAGAAGCTGTCCTGTGAATGGCGAGCTTTTTGGCTCAAAATGGCATTTCTTATGTGTGGGGCGGCTGCCAGGCTTGGGCAGGTGGTCTGAGTGATGGTCGGCGGGGAGGGGCCCGAGCAGGCCCCGTGTTTGTCTTGTTTCGTGTATAGCCTTCATCTTGTCGTTTCTTAGGAAATAACACTATATCCAGACAAGCACGGGTGTGTCCGGGACCTGTTAGAGGAATGTAAAAAGGCTGTGGAACTCGGCGAGAAGGCATCAGGGAAACTTAGGCGAGTATTTCCCAAATCCTGAAGGAGGAGGCAGGGGCAGCCCTGGCCCAGCCCTGTACTTGCGTAGTGCCCCCCGCCCCCCCGCAGTAGTTGCCATGCTCATCTTTCAGCCCATACTTTGCAACACTTTATATAAATACTTCACATTTAATCCTTTCCTTTTGCCCGTCTTCCCTCCCTGTGGCTCTGGATATTAATTAGCAGTAGTGCAAAAGGGAGATTCAGGTAGAAAAGCCAAGCAGAGGAAGAGTGATTCAAGCAGACTGATCAGCTGAAGCTGGAAAACGTGGGCCTTGATTGTGTCTGAGAAATCTGGTCACTTCTCATCTGTTTTTGCCAGTGTTCTGTCTGCTCCCCAAGGATACCTGCTTTTGACATTTCAAATCTTCATAAGAAGACAAGCAAATCTTTGTAGCTTTGTAATAAAATGACGGACGAATAGTTTTCTAGAAAGTTTTTTTTTTTCTTTTGTTTCACGGTACGTGGGCCTCTCACTGTTGTGGCCTCTCCCGTTGCGGAGCACAGGCTCCGGACGCGCAGGCTCAGCGGCCGTGGCTCACGGGCCCAGCCGCTCTGCGGCACGTGGGATCTTCCTGGACCGGGGCACGAACCCGTGTCCCCTGCATCAGCAGGCGGACTCTCAACCACTGCGCCACCAGGGAAGCCCCTAGAAAGTTTTTTTTACATGAATGTATATAGTTCACATTCTTCCTTGTTTTGCACAGGCTGCTAGAAATCGTAAGCTACAAAATTATTGGTGTGCATCAAGAAGACGAACTCCTAGAATGTTTATCTCCTGCGACAAGTCGAACGTTTCGAATAGAGGTGAGCGTCCCTCTAGCTGCACCAGGGAGGAGGGCTCCTGAGCCCCGGCAGGTGGGGTGGCCGCTCGCAGCTTATTCAGGCAGCACGGCAGCTCCTGGCGGTGGCTGTCGTTTTGTTTGTGTGCCGGTAGATGAAGTGACCCCTGAGGTTAATTTAATTCTGCCAGATTCTGAAAAATTGAATGTCTTATTATGATAAAATAGACCTAACCTAAAATGTACTGTTCAGTAGTGTGAGCACATTCATGTTGTTGGACAGTCCTCACCGCCATCCATCTGCTCCACTGAGACTCTCGCCCCAGCTTCCGGCAGCCACGCTTCTACTCTCTACTACTACAGATATCTCACTTATTTGTCCTTAGAAATTAATTTTAAATATGGATCATCAAGCACATCTAGTCAGAAACTGGGTCCCTGTTGATTTTAAAACTGCTAAGATTTCCACAGTAACTGGAACAACTCATTATTTGGTCTCTTAAAACCCAGAGTTTTGGGACTCCCCAGGTGGTCTGGTGGCTAAGGGTCCGCCTTCCCAATGCAGGGGGCCTGGGTTCGATCCCTGGTCAGGAAACTAGATCCCACATGCCGCAGCTAAGGATCCCACGTGACACAACAGAAACCTAATGTAGCCAAATAAATAAATAAATAGTTTGTTTGTTTTTTTTAAGTTTTCTTTTTTTTAATATTTATTTATTTATTTTTGGCCGCGTTGGGTCTTCGTTGCGGTGTGCGGGCTTCTCATCGCGGTGGCTTCTCTTGTTGTGGAGCACGGGCTCTAGGCGCGCAGGCTCAGTAGTTGTGGCTCATGGGCTCTAGAGCGTAGGCTCAGTAGTTGCGGCTCACAGGCTTGGTTGCTCCACAGTATGTGGGATTTTCCTGGACCAGGGATAGAACCCATGTCCCCTGCATGGGCAGGCGGATTCTTTCTTTTTTTTTAAATGTATAAATTTATTTATTTTTATTTTTGGCTGTGTTGGGTCTTTGTTGCTGCGTGCGGGCTTTCTCTGGTTGCGAGTGGGGGCTACTCTTTGTTGCGGTGCGCGGGCTTCTCATTGCGGTGGCTTCTCTTGTTGCAGAGCATGGGCTCTAGGCACGCAGGCTTCAGTAGTTGTGGCACGCGGGCTTAGTTGCTCCGTGGCATGTGGGATCTTCCCGGGCCAGGGCTCTAGCCGGTGTCCCCTGCATTGGCAGGTGGATTCTTAACCACTGTGCCACCAGGGAAGTCCCCAGAGTTTTCTTTTAAGCTTAGCTATTTCTCCTGGCTCTATACTCTAATTATTCTAACAAGCCCCAAACATGACATTTTGGCAAAAATCTGACCTAGCTTCCCTTGTTGGAGGAGCGAGTCAGAATTAAGAATTAAAATGTGGCACTGTGTTTGCATTAACTGAACTTCTCAACCCCTTGTGTTAAAAATGTGTGTCCCCAGGAAATACCTTTGGACCAGGTAGACATAGATAAGGAAAATGAGATGCTGATCACAGTGGCACATTTCCACAAAGAGGTGTTTGGGACATTCGGGATCCCGTTCTTGCTGAGGATACACCAGGTGAGGCGTCCATCTGCTAAGAGACTGAGTGTCTCGGGTCGGGACCTGGGCCCTCGCACTCTGGGTTAGCGTTGCTCAGTGGGGCTCCTTCCCTGAGGCGGCGGCACAGGAGGGCATGAGCTTTGTGAGCACATGCGCCCTTTGTCGTTCGCAGGGCGAGCATTTCAGAGAAGTGATGAAGCGGATTCAGAGTCTGCTAGACATCCAGGAAAAGGAGTTTGAAAAGGTACGCGCTTCTTGGATACTTGCGGGTGATTTGTTGGGCGGGATGCTAAAGTCTTGACTTTTTTTGCCAGAAGTGTGAGTTTTGCTAGTATTTGGAATGAATGGCGTTTTCGATTTTTGTCTCAGTTTAAATTTGCCATTGTGATGATGGGCCGACACCAGTACATAAATGAAGATGAGTACGAAGTAAACTTGAAAGACTTTGAACCTCAGCCTGGTAAGAGCCTTCCCACAGGGAAGAAGCAAGTAGTAAGTGGCCGGGAGGCCGGCAGCCCTGGGTTCAAGTGGCGGCCCTTGTATTTCTCCAGCTGGGAGATTTGGCCTTGTTTTCCTCATCTGTAGAACAGGGAGGAACGGCAGCCTGTAACCGACGAACTTGGCAGGCATCACACAATGGCCAAAAAAACTAAGGTCCCAGGGGAGACGGTGCCGCCCTTGGGAGCCCTGAGACCTCGGTCGCGGGTGGGGTGCGCTCGCTCCAGGGGCCCAAGCCTGGGCTATGTGGTCTCAGTTACTTTCTCTCCCCACCAGGTAACATGTCTCATCCTCGGCCTTGGCTAGGGCTCGACCACTTCAACAAAGCCCCAAAGAGGAGTCGCTACACATACCTGGAAAAGGCCATTAAAATCCATAACTGACTTCCTCCCCTGGCGGGCAGGCGAGGCGGACCGCGGTGGGTGTGCCCTTTAACAACAGCCAAGAACTCTGGTGCGCGAGCACTGTCCCAAGTCTTCAGCAAGAGGATTTGCTGCTGGTGTTAATTTTATTTTGTTGAGGCTGTTCAGTTTGGCTTCTCTGTATCTATTGATTGCCCTTTTTGAGCAAAATGAAGGTGTTTTTATAAAGCTTGGATGCCAATGAGAGTTATTTTATGGTAACCACGATGCAAGGCGCTGTCAGCGTGTCGGGGAACAGCCCGGTGGGTGCGGCGCGGCGCTGGACAGGCTCGGCTGTCCCCGACCCGGGGCCCGGCCGCCAGCCCCACAGCTAGTAAGTCTTCTGTTTAGGCTCGTCTGACGTCTTTCCCTCAATTATACTTTTCAATGACCTTTTGTGCATCTGTAAAGGCGAAACAGAGAAACTCACAACCTAATAAATAGCGCTCTTTCCTTCACTCGTGTATTGTCGCCCCTTCCTCGGTCTCCCCAGCTGCCTGGGTCTTTTTAATAAACTCGTCTCCCTTCCGTCAGCCACCGCTGTCCTGCAGCCCGTTTGCAGAGTGGATGCACTGAATACAGGCCTGACAGACACTTTGGGGGTCTTTTTATTAAATTGAAAACGCTGTTCAATACAATTAAGGTGTACTATGCTGCCTCTCGGCAAACCTAACGATCTCAAGAGTTCATTCGAGCAGGTGAAAAAATTATAAATAGACTTGTCTCCTTAAAACGGAAGAGGCGGAACCAAGAAAGGAGGGCCTTTTAGCAAAGAGGGCATGCCCACTGGTGTTAGCAAGCTGTTGACTTTGTATAAAAAAGCTAAATAAAAAAGAAAAAAAAAAGGAAAATTGAAATTGTATATTTAATGAATGAACATGTACAATTTACCACTGGGAGGAGGTGGCATTTTGTCGGGTGAATCTAAGTGACTTTCACTGATGTTGATATTCATTGTGTGTAGTTTTCTTTCAGTCCGGCCTTTTCCTTTGGAGCTGACGCCAGCTGTGTGTCTAGTTTTGAGTGCAGTAAAATAGAATCAGCAGATCACACTTATTTTTCATCCTTTTCCAGTATTTTTTGTTTGTTTCTGTAGCAGCAGTGTACACCAACTCTTCCTGTATATTGCCTTTTTGCTGGAAAATGTTGTATGTTGAATAAAATTTTCTATAAAAATTATAACTCAGTGAGTGACGTGGAAGTTGAGGGAGATTTCTGCTCTCCCTGCAAATAGGCCTGGGGAACCTTTTCCTTTATAACGAGGTTTTCAGGGGTTTTTTTGTTTTTGCCTCTGATTCATCCCATTTAAGCTTAAGAAATAAAAAGTTTTTCCGGGCAGGAACCAAGTACAATAAGAAGACCGGAAATACTGAAATGGTGGAAGGCATGGCCCAGGGGAGGTGGCCTTGCATCTCGCGCCTGGCGCACTGTGTCCCTGGGCTGCTCACCACCTGGCGGGTACTTCCTGCCTAGGTGCCCGCGGTGACCATAGCGTCACCCGCCCCACCCTCCTGCGGAAAGTCATTCTCCGGGTGCTCGACTTCGAACATTAAAGTATTGATTTCTTTTAGGTTTTGATTTTGGCTGAGGGTTGATTATAGTCTTAAGTCACGGAAACTTATCGCCGAGTTATTAAATGGCTTTCCCCAAAGGCCTTTTCATAACATGGATGGTCAGCAGGTAGTGCGTGTGATTTACTCTTCCATTCCGTCCCACTTACAGCCTTGAGTCCAAGTTCATAAAGCTGATGGGGGTGGTGGGAGGGGCGCAACCTGAGGAGGACCGCCTTTCACATGGCTCACTCTGGACCGTGAGGCTGCTGCGTCTTCCCCTCAGGCCCCAGGACCACAGGGTAACGTTGAAGAGGGCTTGGGTTCGGCATGACTGTACCAGCAGCAGCAAGCTGGGAGAAAGGGTCTCATTTTAGAAAGTAAGAGCAAACTGCATTTGCAAACCTACATTTCAAATGTCAAGATGGAACCGTAGATCCCCCGTTTTGGGGTGGGTGTTGCTGTGGCATTTTTGCCACTCTCGGCCTTTTTGTTCTGACCGCTCACTGCCCGATAGAATGTCCGCCGTTGGGGTGGAGGGTGCTCCGTCGGCCCTGCCCGGTGAGGGAGCCGCGAGCCCCAGGTGTCCGCTGAGCACCTGAAACGTGGCTAAAGTAGCAGAGAGAGTGAGTTTTCACTGATTTAATTTTAAATTGCCACACGTGGCTCAGGCGTTCCAACTACATTTCCTTCGCGTTGTGTGTCTACAGTGATCAGCTCCCTCGAGCTGTCGAGTTAATATATGATACATAAAACGCTCACTCTGTGAGGCCTGGAACCCGGGCCTCTGGCGGCCTTGGAGGGGGCGGGCTGAGCTGCTGTTCAGACACAGGATCGCAGCTCATCGCAGCTTTAGGGGGCCACTGACCCACCCGAGGGGTAGGCACCATTGTTGATGGATAGATCCAGGGATGGGTGTTCACAGCACGATCCTGCCCAGTATGATGGATGTTCTGAGTTCGTCATAAGACGTTGGGAGAGAGAACCCACACTCAGCCCCCCTGAAGCCTAATCCTGCCCCCTTCCCACCGGTACAGAGGAGGCACCCTTGTCTGTTCAGACCCAGTGCCGCAGAGGGTCAGGGCTGCTGCTGGGGGGCTGGTTCGTTTCACCCTGTCATGGGCGGGCAGGTGGTAGAGGGTGACAGTCCGGCCAGGCCCCTGTGTGCCCTCCCGGCCTTGTGACGCCTCTTCGCCTCTGGCCACCCTGCCCAGCCCTTGGTTCAGGCTGGAAACAGCGGGAGGTGTCCCCAGTGCCCTGCCTGCAGCCGTATCACACCCCCCAGTCAATTCCTGGAGGGGGCGCGGCGGAGCTGTTCTGTCTCAGCTCAGGCAGGCAGTGGTCCTGTAGTGGCTGTCGCCGATGAGCACACCGCATGCGGCCGGCAGTGAGGCCTCCGGGCCACCCCGAGTGACCAGGACAGGGATTCTGAGTTAATCCGTCAGGCTGGGCTCTCGGGGCCTCTGCTGAGTGCAGAGCTGGCTTTGAGACCCACATTCACTGCCCCCTCTTTCCAGGTATCCGAGCCGGCCTCCCTGCTGGAAGGAGGGGCCCCCCACTTTGAGATGAGAGCTGCGGGAGAGGGGGACCATGTGGCCGCCTCCCCCGGAGCCCTGGGCCCTCCTGGCCAGCCCCAGAGGTTGGTGCAGACAGAGCAGAAGCGTGGGGAAGCCTCAGAGAGAATGGGGCTGCGACCCCATGTGCCCCAGCCTGAGTCTACAGTGAGGTCTCGGGACCCAGAACCAAGGCCTCAGACGTCGAGGTTATGAAATGGGAATGGTGGTTTATGTCAAGTTGTACAAGGCAGTGAAGGAGGAGGCCCTGGGATGATGGGAACTGGACGGGCCGGGCCAAGGGGACAGCCCGACATCTGCCGAACCAGGGACCTGTGCAGCTGGACCGTTGCAGTTTTCAAGAGAAGCCACAAAGCGGGATTTTTTTTAAACGTTGGCAAGTGTCTCTCCTGACGCTGGGCAGTCTAAGAGTGGCCAGGGGTGGCTTTGTGGGCTTGCGGAGGGCTGCTGGGGAGCTGGGCTGGACCTCGTGGACGGCGCATGGACCACGGTGAACAAAGGCCGGTAGAGGAGGGCCCAGGGCACCACCCACACAGCCAGCACTGCGTTTGCCGTGCCACTGAATGTTCCTGCCTGTGGACCTCTCTGGGAATCCAGGTCAAACCCGGCAAGTAGCCTGGCAGGCGCAGAATCAGACTCCAGGCTGGAGCTCTGCAGGCGTGTCCGGGTCCTGTTCCGGTTCTGGCAGGGCCAGTCAGGCCCCATGACCGTCGCCCGCCTGGCCTGGGTGCCTCTGCAGGGTTGTGGTCCTCCAAACTGCAGATTGGCCAAGTCCCAGGTCAAGACCTCGTCCTCTGGGGAGTGGTGGCCAGTGGGCCCGCCTGGCCTCCCTTTCCATCAGTACACTTGGGACCTAGATGGGTGGCCACCTGCATTGTCGACACGGGTCCACTTAGAGCCCCATTCTGATTTATTACAAATGAGAAGTTGGTTCCCAGGATGCCTAGTTTATGTCTGAGACGCTTCATCTTCTAACCCTAAAAATCTTAAGGTGGGTCCCTGTTTGGATGTGGAAACCAAGGCTTCCCGTCCTGCAGCTAGTGCCACCCCTCGGGAGTCAGTGCCCCCCTCGGTTCTCTGGGGCATCTCTGGGGATGGGGGCAGGGTGGAGGGGCAGCTGCTGGCATCTTCTGGGGGCTGACATTCAGATCCGGAGAAATCTGTCCCCGGACTGGTCCTTTCCCCCAGCTGGTGGGACACACCCTGCCAGCGCCGTCGCAGCAGCAGATCTGACCCCCTGAAGGCTGCCGGGCAGGCCGACCCTAGTGTCCGGCTGCCCATCCAGTTACTGGACGCAGACCAGCCATCTCTCAGGCCTCGGCTTCCGTACTGCCCTCCCGGGTGGCGCTAAGCAAAACAGAAGCAGCTGCCACGTTTTACTGAATAAAATGTAGGTCAGTGCCATACTCTTTCTTCTCTGCCTCTTAATTCTCCCACTTCTCTGTCCCTTCTCTAGGAAATTCCTTTTCATTGAAAAGATGAGGGAATAATATTTGTTATATTTTGCAAAGTAAAAAAAATTCCTTTGGGGAATTCCTTGGCGGTCCAGTGGTTAGGACTCCAGGCTCTGACTGCTGAGGGCCCAGTTTCAATCCCTGGTCGGGGAAGTAAAATCCCATAAACTGCGGCACGGCCAAAGGAAAAAAAAATTTTTTTTTTTTTTTTTTTTAACATCTTTATTGGGGTATAATTGCTTTACAATGGTGTGTTAGTTTCTGCTTTATAACAGAGTGAGTCAGTTATACATATATATATGTTCCCATATCTCTTCCCTCTTTGTCCCCCTCCCTCCCCCCCTCCCTATCCCACCCCTCCAGACAGCCACAAAAAACCGAGCCGGTTTCCCTGTGCCATGCGGCTGCTTCCCACTGGCTATCTACCTTACGTTTGTTAGTATATATATGTCCATGTCTCTCTCTCGCCCTAACACACCTCACCCTTCCCCCTCCCCATATCCTCAAGTCTGTTCTCCAGTAGGTCTCTGTCTTTATTCCTGTTTTACCCCTAGGTTCTTCATAACATTTTTTTTTTCTTAAATTCCATATATATGTGTTAGCATACGGTATTTGTCCTTCTCTTTCTGACTTACTTCACTCCGTATAACAGACTCTAGCTCTATCCACCTCATTACAAATAGATAAAGACAGCAGGGGAAAATGCCCCATGATAAAAATTATTAAAAAAAAAAAAAATCCCCTCGTGTGCGCTTTAGCCCATCCTGTGCCCAGCCTCACCCCCAGGCAGACCACATGGTACCCAGGAGGGATCCTGCTCAGAAGCCAACTTGGGGCCTTTTTTTTTTTTTAACATCTTTATTGGAGTGTAATTGCTTTACAATGGGGTGTTAGTTTCTGCTTTATAACAGAGTGAATCAGTTATACATATACATATACCCCCGTATCTCTTCCCTCTTGCGTCTCCCTCCCACCCTCCCTATCCCACCCCTCTAGGTGGTCACAGAGCACCGAGCTGATCTCCCTGTGCTATACGGCTGCTTCCCACTAGCTACCTATTTTATATTTGGTAGTGTATATGTGTCCATGCTACTCTCTCACTTTGTCACAGCTTACCCTTCCCCCTCCCCATATCCTCAAGTCCATTCTCTACGTGTGCGTCTCTATTCCTCTCCTGCAACTTGGGGCCTTTTAAATCCTAAAAATCCTTTTAAGTCCTAAAAATCTTGTTAAGATGGGTCCCTGTTTGGATGTGGAAACCGAGGCTTCCCGTCCTGCAGCTAGTGCCAAAATTCCTGCATTTGCCAAATTCCTGCATAGCGGCCTTTGCAGTACAGAAAAGCTACTGTGCTGTAGCCATGAAGGAATTTTAAGGATTAAACATCTTGTTGGGAATTGGGCACAGAGATTTGAGATTTGCTCCCCCATCCCAGCTCCCATAAACTCACCTGTCCCCGCCAGGCCCTGGGGGCACCAGGGCCTGGGGAGAGTGACAGAGACCCAGGAGTGAGCCATGGGGCTGGAAGGAATAGGTGGAGAGAGAAGGGGGCAGGCAGGGCCTTCCAGAGGCCAGGGGAAGAATCTGGACACATGGGTGAATGGGTGAACGGGCCACTCTTGGTTGTGGGTAGCTGGAGCGCAGAACAGGGAAGGGAAGCAGGAGCCACAAATGGCCTCAAAGGGACCCCAAGTTAAAAGTCTGGTCCCGGGCTTCCCTAGTGGCACAGTGGTTGAGAGTCCGCCTGCCGATGCAGGGGACACAGGTTCGTGACCCGGTGTGGGAGGAATCCCACATGCCACGGAGCGGCTGGGCCTGTGAGCCAGGGCCACTGAGCCTGCACGTCCGGAGCCTGTGCTCCGCAACGGGAGAGGCCACAACAGTGAGAGGCCCGCGTACCGCAAAAAAAAAAAAAAAAAAAAAAAAAAAACTATTATAAACCTATTACAGTACAGTACTATATAGCCGATTGTGTTAGGTACCTAGGCTAACTTCGTTGGACTTACGAACAAACTGGACTTACAAACACGCTCTCGCAACGGAACTCGTTTGTATGTAGGGACTTAACTGTATATGTATACACACGTATATACACAGAGATACATGTACATACATACACATGTATATGAGTACATGCACACAGGTGTGTGGATAAACAGGCGTGCACACGTGTATGCACACATGGACATGCAGGTACACGCATGTACACACATGTGCGAGTTTATGTGTTGCCTCACAAGTCCAGCTGCCTCTCCTGCTTGTTTAGCTGTGAGTTTGGGCAAAGCCCTAACTCTTTCTAACCCTCCATCCCCTGGCTTCCCTACCTGTAAAATGGGGATACGATAGCTGCCTTATAGGGCTGTTATGGGATCAAATGCCACAACCCAGGTAATCGGTTCGGCCTAGGGAGTAAAGCCAGCATTTTTATTGTGAAATGATCAGTGGCCTGAAACAGCCAGAAGAGATGGTCCCGACTGTAGAGGGCAGCCTCCACGCTGGGGCTGGCTCCGTGCTACACCTGGGGTCACAGCCAGGAAGGGCAAAGCCAGGGTTTGTGCGAACAAAGGCATGAAGTGAGGTCTGTGCGCTTAACCTGTATACTCCATGGCTTCTCATTACACCTGCAGACACTGGGGAACATCCAAGATAGTCCAAGATAGCACTGCTCCTATCAGATTGGCGGAAACCAAAAGCTATGGCGAGTCTGGGCGGGAACAGGCTTTCCTATACAAGCACTAGAAGGGGGATTTGGTGATACCTAGCGGAGTTACAGATGGGGGACCCTTGGACCTTGCCATACTATTTCTAGAAATCCATCCTAAAGGTAGACTAGCAAAAATATCAGGTGAGGTAGGCACAAGGCAGCAACAAAAAACTGGAAATAACCCAAATGTCCATCCATATAGTGACTCTGCAGCTACCAAAAATAAAGGGAGGAAAGAAGGGGAAAAAGAGAAAAAAGAGGAAAATCTCCATATATTACTGTGGAACAGTCTCTTTTTGGATATACTGTCCAATAACAAACAAGAAGATATGTGTGTATATGTATATATAGTACTTCTTTTTTTTTTTTTTTTTTTGGCCTTGCAGTGTGTCTTGTAAGATCCCCGACCAGGGATCGAACCCGGGCCCCTGCAGTGGGCGTGCATGAGGAGTCCTAACCACTGCACCGCCAGGGAAGTCCCTATATAGCCCTACTTTTAACGTCAGGAAACGGGGAGGGAGATAATTTCCAAGAAGAAATAAAAGAAGGATTATTTAGGAACTAAAACGGTTAATGTTGAGAGTGGAAGCAGGTCCTCTCTAAATATACCTTGTTTATAGGTTTGACTTTGGAACCATATCATTATTTTTACTAACTAAAAAGGAAGTACATCAAAAAGAAAAAAGCACCAAAAAACGGAAAGCAACCGAAAACTAACAAATGTGATCATGTAGCAAGATTTCTTACCTGACACAAGGCACAAACCACAAGCTATAAAAGAAGAATTTGAAAGACCACTTCATCAAAGCACCTGCTTCTTAACAGATACCATCTATAGATACAATAAAAAGGCAAGCTACAGACTGGAAGAAAATATTTAAAGTCCAAAGGATGGGTATGCAGAATATAAAAGAGCTCCTTCAATAATTTTTTTTAAAAAACCTCACAATCTTAAAAGTGGGCAAAAGACCTGAACAGACACTTCACAAAAGAAAATATAGAAATGGCCAACATGCATATGAAAAGATGCTCAGCATCCCTATTCATCTAGGAAACACAAATTAAAAATCATAGTTACCGTTGTTTAAATATTATTTTATTTTTTATTTTTATTATTTTTCTTCCCGAAACATAATTTTATTTAATTGAAAAAATATCAGTGTGCAAATTGGACATTTTGGGTACATAAAGTCAAGTGCTAATTAAGTAAATGAGTGATGAATCATAATATCAACACTAGTCATTAAATAAAATTGCATTTAAATTAGATTTACCAGAGAGTTTCAGGACAAAAAAATATAATGAGTCAACTTTAAAGAAAGCTTCCAATAATTTTATTCTTTTTCTCCCCTCAAATTTTATTTTAAAAACTCACAAATGTTCAGAAGCTTGGACATAGGACGAAGAACATTTTTTTTTTTTTTTTTTGCGGTACGTGGGCCTCTCACTGTTGTGGCCTCTCCCGTTGCGGAGCACAGGCTCCGGACGCACAGGCCCAGGGGCCATGGCTCACGGGCCTAGCTGCTCCACGGCATGTGGGATCTTCCCGGACCAGGGCACGAACCCATGTCCCCCGCATCGGCAGGCAGACTCCCAACCACTGCGCCACCAGGGAAGCCCTCTCTCTTTTTGCCAAACAATTTTAAAGTCATATACGTTATGATATTTTATTCTTTATTTCTGTATGCATCACCTAAATGGACATTTTACTATATAACCACAATACTGTTATCACACCTAAGAAATCTGACAATAATTCCATAATGCCATCTAATATATGAAGTCAAGTTCCCCCATTTTTTACAAAAATGTCTCATATTTTCCTCCAATTTAAAATTCAACCAAGGTTCATGCATTGCATTTGGTTATATCTCTGTAGATTTTTTTTAAATTTTTTTATTGGAGTATGGTTGCTTTACAATGTTGTGTTAGCCTCCACTGCACAACAAAATGGATCAGCCATACACATACAGGTATCTCCTTCCTTTTGGACTTCCCTCCCACAGTGCATTACGTAGAGTTCCCTGAGCTATACGGTATGTTCCCATCAGTTGTCTATTTTATACATAGTATCAATAATGTATATGTGTCAATACCAGTCTCCCAATTCCTCCCACCCCACCCCTTTCCCCCTTGGTATCCATACATTTGTTCTCTACGTCTGTGTCTCTATTTCTGCTTTTCATATAAGATCATCTATACCATTTTTCTAGATTCCACATATATGCTTTATTATACAATATTTGTTTTTCTCTTTCTGACTTACTTCACTCTGTATGACACTCTCTAGGTCCATTCACATCTCTACAAATGACCCAATTTCATTCCTTTTTATGGCTGAGTAATATTCCATTGTATGTATGTACACGTCTTCTTTATCCATTCCTCTGCTAATGGACGTTTAGGTTGCTTCCCTGTCCTGGGTATTGTAAACAGTGCTGCTATGAACACTGGGGTGCATGTGTTTTTTTGAATTATGGTTTTCTCTGTTCTATTTTTATTTATAAATATGTTGGTGGGAAGTGGAGTCTTTCTTTCTTTATTTTTGGCCATGTGTCATGCAGAATCTTAGTTCCCCAACCAGGGATCAAACCCGTGCCCCCTTCAGTGGAAGCATGGCATCTTAACCACTGAATCACCAGGGAAGTCCCTCCACTGGTTAAATTTTAAAAAACAGACAACCCCAAGTGTTGACAAGCATACAGAACAACTAGAAGCTCCTACATTGCTGGTGTGAGTGTAAAATTGTTCATCATTTTGGAAAACTGGCAGTTTCTCCTAAAGGCAAACATCCACCCACCTGGGATCAGCAACTCCACTCCCAGGTTTTCACCCAGGAGAAATAAAAACATATGTTCAGAAAAAGACCTGTATGAGAAAATTCATAGTAGCTTGAGTCATAATAGCCAAAATCTAGAAACAACCCAAATATTTGTCAGCAGGTGGGTGGATCATCATATTGTGTACATTATTTATACCAAGGAATTCTGCACAGCGATGAACACGTCTCAAAAAATGATTCTGAGCCAAAGAAGCCTGACTACATCTCCTATGAGCCTAGTTATTTGAAGTTCTGAAACAGGCCAAGCTGTGAGACGTGGTGAAAGTAGAGGTGACACCTGTGAAGGCAGAGAATCTGGGCATGAAGGCAGATGTGCATGGCATCCAAGGGCCACTTACATCAGAGATGTGTTAGATTTGTGAATTGTTGCAACCGGTTTTCAGCTGATGGAAAAGAAGCATATTGAGGAAGGCCTTTCCTGATTCCCACAGAGATCTTGTCTTCCTGGAAAGAAAAGATGCCTCTTCTGAGGTCAGGGCCTCGCTCCAGCACCATCTCCCCCTTCACGGACCCTCTGACCTCCTGTCGCTGCAGCTCTTTTACCAATTCCAAGGCGTCCACACCCGAGAGTCTTGAAGCAGCCAGCTTGGCGTTCCTGCTAGTCCTTTTTGCCTCTACATGATGACGTGTCGCCTCAGCCCCTCTTCTCACTCTGTCCCCTGCGCCCCGTCTCCTTTGGACAGTGCATTGCTGTCTGAGGTTTGATGCCTGCTTCCTGTCCTGCTGCATCCCCCAGCCCGCCATGGAGGAGGTGGTCCACTAATATAGATTGACTGCGTGAATGAATGAATGAATGAGCTGCGTGATTCACCACCCATCACATCCCACCCCTTTGGCTTAAAATCCTCCCGATTTCACACCCCAGGACTAGGGGGCTTTATATAGACTTGAGGTTATACATCTTGGGATAAAGTTGGCGACTGCCTCCTTCTCCGGGGATTTTTGAGGACGTTGGTCCCCTTAACGCAGGGTTTGGACCCCGGCTGGCGCGTCTGAACTGGGACACTCAGAGGGAGAATGAACGAGGGAGATGGGCGACGCTCGCGGGCTCCGACCATCCCGGCCATCGCCACCAGGGGGCAGCACCAGACTGCGCGAGTCCGTCTCACTTTGTCCCTCCAGGCTCTGCTGGTCGGACAGGTCCTCATCTAGCGCAGGGGGGACCGGGGAGCAGGTCCGCCCCTGCCATAGTCCCTTTAGGGCTGGCCTGGTGCCTTCACACCGCCCTGGGGCTGAGGACTTCTGTCCCACCTTGTCCTCCTCAGGCCAGGCTGCAAGGAGTGAGGAGGCCTGAGAGAGGGCTTGAGGCCAGCCCAAGGGCACGCCTCCCGGTTAGACCCCAGTCCCTCCGCACCCAGATGCGGGACCCCATGGGAGAGCCATGAGGCCTGGCTGGGCTCCTCCTGGGCCTCTTCCATGAGGATCAGTTCTCTGCAAGGCTCAGGGCTCCTGGAGGACTGCTTTGTTGTTGTTATTTGTTTGGGTTTTTTTTGTTTTTATTTTTGGCTGTGTTGGGTCTTCATTTCTGTGCGAGGGCTTCCTCTAGCTGCGGCAACCTGGGCCACTCTTCATCGCGGTGCGCGGGCCTCTCACTATCGCGGTCTCTCTTGTTGTGGAGCACAGGCTCCAGACGCACAGGCTCAGTAATAGTGGCTCACGGGCCCAGTTGCTCCGTGGCATATGGGATCTTCCCAGACCAGGGCTCGAACCCCTGTCCCCTGCATTGTCAGGCAGATTCCCAACCATTGTGCCACCAGGGAAGCCCTATTTGTTTTTAAACTTTGCATCCCCTAAATAAGGCCTGGCATGGAAGAGGAAGAAGGTGGTTAAAGCATGGGCTCTGTCACTCCCAGCTGTGTGACCCTGGGCCTCAGTTTCCTCCTCTGTAAAATGGGTATAACAACAATGACAATGATAATAATAATAATAAAACTTCCTGCTAAGAGTGTTAGGAAAATTCAAGAAGACAGTTTTACTTTCTGGCTGATCCTTCACACATGCCTACTTTCTGTTCCTTCCATCCTGCCCCCCCTCCCACCACCCACCCCCAGCCTTGCAGCTCCTGCCGCCTGGAGGGCTCTTTCCTGAGATATCCCATGTCTCATCGTCAAACTCAGCTCATATGCTACTTCCTCATGGAGGGCTGCCATGGACCCCCGCGCGAGAGGAACCAGCCACCCTGTACCAGGCCACCTGGTTCATTGTTTTTTATTTATTTATTATTTTTTGGTGCGGCATGCGGGATCTTAATTCCTTGACCAGGGATCGAACCCGTGCCCCCTGCACTGGGAGCGCAGAGTCTTAACCACTGGACCACCAATTTTGCCAGCACTTACCTCTGCCTGGAATTGTCCAGTTCCTGTTTAGTTTACTTGACCAGTGTCTGTTGTCCCTAAAACTCCAGCTCTGTGAGGGCGGGAACCTCACTGATTTTGTTGACAGCTGTCTCCCCAGTACGCAGCACGGTGCCCGGGACATAGTAGATGCTCAATAAAGATTTGTTGTATGAATGATGAATGAAAGAAATCGTGTGAAGCACATAGAAAGCTTGCAATTAGGGACTTCCCTGGTGGCGCAGTGGTTAAGAATCTGCCTGCCAATGCAGGGGACACGGGTTCAAGCCCTGGTCCGGGAAGATCCCACATGGCACAGAGCAACTAAGCCCGTGCGCCACAACTACTGAGCCTGCGCTCTAGAGCTCGTGAGCCACAACTACTGAAGTCCGTGCGCCTAGAGCCCATGCTCCACAGCAAGAGAAGCCACTGCAATGAGAAGCCCATGCACCGCAACGAAGAGTTGCGCTCGCCACAACCGCTCGCCACAACTAGAGAAAGCCTGTGCAGCGACAAAGACGCAACACAGCCAAAAATAAATAAATTTATTTTTTGAAAAAGAAAGCTTGCAATCAATAATGACCACAATAAATTAAATTAGCAGAGTCCCCAAAAGCCAAGGCAGGGGGGCAGGCCATCCTGGGAATGGAGTGAGCCTGGAGTTCTGGCAGCTGGGAGTCCTGGAGGACCCTGGTCCTCTCCTGCTTGTGACTCTGAGCTCCTCGCTCACCCTCTCTGGGTTCTGCAATAAGGAGGACTCCGCAGCCAGGGCTGCTCAAGGAAAAAAGGAGATGGGACTTTTTTTTCCCTTCCTGCTCATCCTGTTCCCAGAAGGGCCCAGCTCCTGCAGGGAAGCGGGGAGATAAGGGGGAAGGAATCTGGAGGAAGGAGTGGTAACTGTAATTATTGTGCAATCGATGATGAGGGGGGGGCTGGGTTGCCAAGGGGCTGGGGAGGGGCAGCTGGAGAACCTCTCCAGCCTGGGGAGGGGCTGCGTTTACCCCGAGCCCTCCCTTCCCTCTCCTCCTGCCCATCAGAGGGGTCCCACCTGCTCTACTGGCAAAGGGATCCCTGAGCCCTGGGCGGGACCTGCTGGGTCATACTGGGACGTCCCCTAACCTCTCTGGGCTGCATTTCCAGCTCTGCTAACCAGTCATCTGTCTGCTTTCTCTTCCTCCCAGCTTGTGGTGAGCTGGGGGCAGGAGGTGTGGGAGGTGGATGGGCTGCTTGCTGTAGGTGCCCCCTCCCCAAGCCCCATCGCTTATTGGGAGCGGGGAATTCTTGTCCCCTGGGCACCATCGGAGGCTCTCTCTCTGAAGAGTGGGCATCCCAGATGGAGGTACTTCTTCCCTGATGGGTGCCTTCCATCCCCTGCCCTCAGAACTCTGTGAGTGAACTCGGAGGCCTGCCTGGAGGAGGAGGCAGGGGGACTGTTTCTAGACTGAGAAAGCTCTGGGGTCTGGAGTTTGGGGGAGAATCCAGGGAGCTGTGCAGTGGGAAAGTGTGGTTATGCATGTTTCCATCTGCGTGTGTTTGCATGGGGGGCATGTGTGCGTGGGGGGTGCGGATATTGGTGCTGTGTGTGGTACGTGTCTTGTCTGCTCGAGTGTCTATGGATATCTCATCTCATTTACATGCGGTGTTTGCAGTGCAGGTTTGTGTGTGGAGGTGTGAGTGTGTGTGCTCACGTGTCTCCACGCATCTCAGTGGGTTCTGTGTCTGGGTCCTTTTGGGAGGGGTGGTCTGTGTTCGGGGTGAGCTCACAAAGCTGGCTCCTGGGCCCTTTTCCCTCCTTCAGTCAGCAGACTCAGCCGGCCCCCTTAGCCCCCTTGGACCTCACCCTGAGTGGGTTACAGCCTCAGAGCTACCCGGAGGGGGTCAGCCCAGGAGGAGCAGAGCAGAGAGCAAGCTCCCACCTCCACTGGCCTCCCACCCAGCTTGGGGTGGACTTTCCAGCTCCCTCTCAACTGTAGGCTCTTCTGGTGCCATTTTACAGAAGGGAAAACTGAGTCTCTCGCCAGTCCCCTCATCTGTGGCCGACCTTGCTACCCGCCATGACATTGCCTCTGCCCTGGTTCTTCAACAAGTATTTACTGAGCACCTACCATGTGTCAGGCATACAAAACCAAGCAAGACAACGTGCCTGCCCTGGCGAGCCAATGTGTTAGTGGGGGAAACAGACACCAAAGACTTTCACAGGGGAGAACGGTGAAATGGTAACCATGGGCGATGTGACAGACTGAGGGAGGGCACGGCACGCACTTAGTTCAGGGTGGGTGGAAGGTCCCCTCATTTGAGCAATGACCAGAAAGAGGCAGCTTGGGAAGATGCAGGGGGAGAGAGTGGCCCCAGTTCCAGTCATTGGCAGAGTGAAGTTCACCCACCATCTGGCCCCGCAGCCTGCACTCCTAGCTCACTCAGCACAGCTGGATGGGGCCATTCACCCTGCTCACCAAAATATCCCGAAGATGTAAAGTGGCTTCACAAAACGATGAAAGAATTAGAAGGAAATAGGAAATGCCACAGAGTATTTATCTAACCTTAGCAGCGGGCTGAAAACCCCTGAAGCAGCATAGGAAAGGATAGCCGGATTTGAGCACGTGGATCAGGTGGGCCGTCCTGTGGATGCCGGTGATAACGACGTGTCAGTCGTCGGTTGTAACCAGTGAACCACTCTGGTGCAGATGCTGCTGGCTGTGTGGGGGCAGGTGATGTCTGATCACCTTGACCTGCCTACAGCAAGAATCCTGCTAGCTCAGTTTAGCCAGAATCCCCCTTGACCCATGATGTTTCGTTTCTTCTTAGTAATTTTCCATCCACTGTCCTCCCCCACACACCCCCGCTATAAGTTTCCAGTTTTCCTAGTTGCATTTGGAGTTGAGCCCAATCTTTGCAAAAACCCCATTGCAGTGGTCGCTACACCTATCGTGATTGTCCTGAACAAAGTCTGCCTTACCGTTTTAACAAGTGTCATGAGTAATTTTTTCTTGAACAATGGTTGGATTCATGCTTTTGAAAGCTCATTCTGCCTGCTGCACAGAAAATTGGTGCATGAGCATGGTTATTAGGGAGAGGCAGAAGCGACTGGGGGAGGCTGCAGCTCCTGGTGAGATGGTAGAGGCCTAAGTCAAGGTGGGAAGAAATGGGTACAGGTGGGTGGACATGAGACACACTTTGAAGGGAGGAGTCTCCATTCATACCTGCTTTAAGCCCTTACCTGGTTGCCATCGCTCCTTAATTGAGACCCATAAATTTAGCCCATTCTGGCAACTGCCATCTCACCCCACACTCCCTTTCCTCTCTCTATGTCTTAGCCCCACCATGCTCCTTCCCACCCCAGGGCCTTTGTACATGCTCTCATCTCTCTCAGGAACGTCCTTTTCTTTGTTTAATTCCTGATTAAAGATCTCAGGACAATCAGCACTTTTCAGAGAAGTCTCTCCTGGCTTCTCCAGCACCATGTCTGACCCTGCTGTGGGTCACAGAGTGATTTTGTACCTTGTGTGATTACTGGTTTAACATCTGCCTCTGCTATTAGAGTGTATCAATGAGGGGGCGGGGGCGGTGGGGCAAGGCTAATGAGAGTTTTGTTTAGCCCAGGGCTTGGAACAGAGTACAGGTGCAATAAATATTTGTCAGATGGCTGGCTGAATGGCTAATAAGGCCTTGTTGGGCATAAAACTTAGACCACATGCCCTCATCAGCTGTTAGCTCAGGTCTGGCTGCTAGGCCAGAGCCATCAGATGGGGCCCAGGTGGTGGGCTGATATCACTGACTGCAGGAGACTTAAGCAACCACAATTTGGGAGAGAACCCCCTGCGACCTGTCTCATCCTGTGGTGGAGGGCAGGCACCCACTGAGCCATGGAGGCTTATCTAGCCCACCACCTGACATCTTGGTTATTGGTTAGCACTACCCGTCTACCACTTCCCCAGGCTGTGACTCCTCAGGGGCGGGAACAGGGCAGGCACTTTTTATTTCCGGGTGCTCAGTGCCCAACACAGAGCCCAGCATGGGCAACACATCCAGTGAAGAATTGTAGACCCGAACTGCACAATCTCAGGTGTGAAATTCTGAGAGGCTTCAGTTTAGTTGAGAAGGGCTTTGGGGAAAAAAGGAAGAAAAGGGACTGCCTTAGTTTGCTCTGGCTGCCGTAACAGAATACCACAGACAGGTGACTTAAACAACAGCAACTTATTTCTCCCAGTTTTGGAGGCTGAGAAATCCAAGATCAAGGTGCTGGCCAATTCAGTTCCTATTGGAGAATCCTCTTGTAGGCTTGTAGAGGGCTTCCTTCAACATCTCTTCTTTGTGTGGGTGTAGAGGAGAGAACAAAGGAGGTGGGAGGAAGAGGGAAAGGGAGAGGGAGATGGGGGGAGAAAGTGTGTTACTGGAAAACTGGGTTCATCTCTTGGTGGGTGTGGAGTGAAAAGACACAACCAAGCTAAAGATCAGGAGAATGAAGGATTTATCATTACTGGCAGCAGGTAAGGAGAACACCTGGGATCTTTCCCAAAGCAGTGTCTCCCCAATAGCAAAATCGGGGAAGTTTTTCTTTGGCCACACAGCTTATGGGATTTTAGTTCCCTGACCAGGGATTGAACCTGGGGCCCCCGCAGTGAGAGTGCCAAGTCCTAACCACTGGACCACCAGGGAATTCCCCAAATTGGGGAAGTTTCAATCCCCTATTCATGAAGGGGATTGAGCAGAGGAGAATTCAGCATAGAATTGGGGCAAAGGTCGACAGAGTCCAAGTTTTAGTTGATTGAGGTCAGGAGGGTCAACATTATCACTCCCTTGAGGAGGAACTACAACTGTTTTATCGCTGAACTCTTGTTTCTTGACTACTTTTCCTTTGTTCCTGCATTCCCTCACTTCCCTGAAGATCATTAATTATTGAGCCCTGTTAAAGGACAAACATTGTGGCTGCGCTTAGATCACAAAATGGCTTAGGCCAAAAATGGCTTCTCTTATGTCAAGAAAGCCATGCCTGGTACCTTCTCCGGGGACCCCTAACTTATCTGCATACAAGAGCAGGCAGAACTGATGAGTTCCAGGAGGGACCCCCGTGCCGTCCCCACTCCTGGACCCTGTTGTTCCAGGACAGTTACAGGATACCTCCCCCCTTCCCGCCCCTCAACTACCAGCCTGAGCCTGGGTCCAAGGCTGGGTTCCCTTTCAGAGGCTGCTCCCGACTTGCTGTGTGTGAGGGGGTGGGTCACCTCTCGTGCCTCAGTTTCCTCGCCTATGAGAGTACAAAATTAATTTAAAAAAAAGGGGGGGGTGGGATGAATCGGGAGATTGGGATTGACATATATACACTATTGATACTATGTATAAAATAGATAACTAATGAGAACCTACTGTATAGCACAGGGAACTCTACTCAGTGCTCTGTGGTGACCTAAATGGGAAGGAAATCCAAAAAGGAGGGGATATGTGTATACATATAGCTGATTCGCTTTGCTGGACAGTAGGAACTAACACAACATTGTAAAGCAACCATACTCCAATAAAAATTTTAAAAAAAGATGAGAGTAAGGTCATTTACCTGCAGACACAGAGGACTCAAGGAGGGAGTGGAAATTAAGAGCCAAACACAAACAAAAAGAACGAAATCAACAGATTTCCCTCGGTTTTTTGTTCTTTCTTTCTTTGCATTTTTTTTGGTTTTCTTTTCCTCCCTTCGGCCGCTCTCTTCATTCCTTCTTGTCATTCCTAGATCTCTTTCTTCGAGCTAAAACGGAGGTGCCCCTGGGCCGTCCGGTTTCTGGAGCTAAGGTCAGGTGGGGGACCAGACCCGACGCCGTTGGCTAGGGGAGGGACCTGTTCGGGCGCGAAGACCAGATTCTCTTCCTTTTCAGGGGAGTTTTCTGGCCGGGGTACGGCACAGGCCTGAAGCCGGGTCCCCCCAAAGGCCATGCGCCCGGCAATCCCGCCAGTCGCGCGCGAGGACACAAAGATCCCGCCGGGGCTGTGCTCCCGCCCGCCCCGCCCCTGCTCCAGGCCGCAGTCCCATTGGCTGATAGCTCCTGGGGGCTGGGTCAGGGGCGGGGACGCGGCGAGCCCGCCCCGCGAACCGCGCCCCCTCTCCAGCTCTGTTCCCGCAGTTCGAGCAGAGCAGCTGGCTGAGCGGAGTGGGTCGTCAGGTAGGGAGCTTCTCCGGGGACCCCAGGAGGGGTGTGGTGTGGTGCCCCCGCCCCGAGGGAGGCCCAGGAACCTCCGGGATGGGACCTCGGCCTCTTCTGCCGCTGCTGCCCCCATTCACCGCCCCCTCTGCAGGGTCTTCCAGCTCGCCGGCAGAGGGCCCCAGGCTGGGTCTCTCTAGGCCCCTAGGAAATACCCGGGCCGCCTTGGCCTATTTGGGGAGCGCGGGTTACTCATCCCCCTCCGGAGAATGGTGGGTGTGGCAGCAGCTGGAGGGAATGTGAGGCGGACGTCGGGTTGCATTTCCCGCCTGCCCACCTGTTTTCTTCCGGCGGGAAAAAACCTCCCCTCCTCCTCGTCCCGCCCCCGCCCGCCCCCACCCCTTACCACCCTCCCCCTGCTTTCGCCTGTGGGCTGGAGCAGGATGGGGTGACTCGCGGTGCGCTGGGGCGAGGCGCGGCGGGGGTGGGGGGCGCCGCTCGGGGAGGTGGAGGCAGCCCGCAGCCAGGCCTGGCCGCGCCAGCTGTGGGCTCAGTGGTGGGACCTCGGTCGGGCTTGGCCGGGAGGTGGGCTGGGGGTATCCTGGCGCCGGGCGATTGGCCGCGTCTGGGGAGGAGGAGCTGCCTGGCGCTCGCCCCGTGTGTTTGCGTCTGGATGGGGGGCCCCAGAGGCCTTGCCGAGAAACTTCTTCCGCGCCCACAGGCTCCCTCCTGACAGCCTCACTGGCAGCCCAAGTTTGTAGGCCGGAAATGCAACGGTTTTTTGTTTTGTATTGATTTCTGACAAGGAAGCCCCTGGTCCCCACAGCTTATCTGGGGTTGGAGTGGATGTGTGTATTGGGGGTGGGGGACAGGAGATCCGCCCCTCCAGGCACGATCTCCGTTCCCACAGGCGGGGGTATCTCACTGCAAAATAGGAGGCTTCTCGGAGCCTCCGGCTCCCCATCCGTAGACTGGGGATGTAACTTTTCCTATCATAACGGGGTGAGTGAGAATAAAAGGACATGGCTGACCCAGTGCGGGGAGGAACGTTGGCTACTGTTAACATTTTTTACTGGCTTTTTGGATATTTCTTGGTCTCTTCACTCCCTCATTGGAGGAGTCTTGCCCCTCCAATGCGTTCGCCACCCTGAACCCAGGGAGCACTTGTAAAAACAGGTTCAGATCAACCCCCGGCTTAAAATGGTCCACCGTTGCCCCCATTGTCGGTCAAGTCTCAAACTTTTCAACAGAGCTTTCTATTACCTTCCCGCGAGACCCTCCCAGCCTCTTTCTGCCGCCCGTTCTCCCTCACCCTGGGCCTTTGCCCCTGCAGGTCCCAGGGAAAACTTCCCCACTCCGCCTTTAGGACTCGAAGCAGCCGCTGCTTCCTCGGGGCCAGGGGCCTCCTCCAAACCCCCTCTGTGCTCGCCATCCTCGGGCGGACTTGATGACCGCGGTTCTCAAAGCTGCTGTTTGTCACTCCCTCCCCCCACCCCCGCCCCCAGCTGGCGCAGGAGCCCCAGCAGAGCCGGAACCGGGGCCTGTAGCGCCGCCCAGCCCAGCCCGGAGTAGATGCTCGCAATGAGCTGAGCCCGGCCCAGCGCCGGGCTCTGGGTCCTGGGCGGGGACGAGGGTGGGTCTTTGTCTCACCGAGTGGCAAAGTCAGGGCATTTGGTTTGTGTCCCATCAGCAGGGACAGGAATGGGAGGGATTATTCTAGATGGCCCCAGGCCTGACAGTTCTATGGTTAGCGGCTCTGCCATTGTTTCAGAGCCTTTGTATCTGGTACCCCCTGCACAACATCCTCCGCACGACGTCCGCCGGGCTGGGAGGCTGCACCAGGACTGTCCCATTTGACAGATGGGCAAACTGAGGCGGGGAGCGGTGAGGTCGCTTGCCAGGGGTCACAGAGGGAGTGGAGTGCAGAGTTAGGCCTGAGACTCAGGTCTGACCGAAGCCCTGGGAGAATGGAGGCGAGAATGGAATACAGGAGGGCTGGAAGTGGGGGTGATGGGGTGCAGAGTAGGCCCCTAGTTACGAGCAAGGGCTTGGGCTCCTCCCAGGAGGGCTGCCCAGGCTGGGAGCCGGCGGGCGCAGGGTCCTGGGCGGGGCGGGCGTGTTCGGGAGCGCTAACGGGGTGCAGTGCTGGAGGGGCGCCTCTTCTTCCCGGCCGCTGGCCCTTGGGTTTCCGGCCTCTTCCCAGCACTCTGGGGCGGCCGAGCAGTTCCCGGCTGGGCTTGCTCCCCCTCCCCGGACGCGGGCATCGCGGGCTGCACCCTCCGCGCCGAGTTCGTATTTCTCCCTGCTGCTGGCGCTGCAGGCTCCAGCCAGGCCGCCCCGCCCTCGCGC
>NW_006797892.1:1223157-1238797 GCF_000442215.2 Lipotes vexillifer | reverse complement strand
CCCCCCGCCCCGCCCCTTGGCCTCGGCCCTCTCTGAATCCCCGCCCCTTGAGTCCCCGCCCCCTCCCTTTCCCCCTCCCCTCTATCCTCGCTCTATTCCCCGCCTCCCTCGCCTGAGCCCCAGTCTCCCCCGAACAATGGAGGGGAATGTGGCCCAAGCCCGCCTCGGGCTCCTCATGGGCCTCTCCTGCTTCCTGGGACCTCACTGTACAGCCTCCGCTGGCTCACCCAGCCCCTCGGCCCACGTGCCCTTGGTTCTGCGGGGCTGGGGCTTAGCTGGGCTGGAGGCTGAGAAGGGAAGGGAGGCGTCTCTGCTGCCTCAGCTTACAGACGAGGAACCTGGGTGTACTAAGGTGACTTTGTGACTCATCTAGAGCCCCCCCCCAAAAAAAAAATATTTCCCTTCCACCCTCTTATGCTGATTGAGAGGTGGGCAAGGCCGATAACCCGGTAACCCGCACTACTCTTGTGTGTGTACTACTCTGTGTTGGTTGACCAGCATCTACCTTGCTGGGGGGAACTCCTTAGAAATGCAGAATCTGGGACTCCGCCCCCATCTTCAGAATCTCCATTTTAGCACCGACTCTCTCCAGTGCCCTGTCCTGTTCCCTTCATGCAGGCTAGTAGTCATCCCCACCTGCCAGCAGTGGCCTGGCCCTGGGGCTGGGAGGTGTCTGAACATGGTGCCCAGCCCTGGCCTCCCCCATCCAGAAACCCATGGAAGGCTCGACACCCCATTTTTCAGAGTAGGCTTGGAGAGATCTGGCTTTGCTGAGAACCATACTGAGAATGAAGCTCCCAACTTGAACTCCGCTCTTTCCCCTCCATCTCCCTGCCCTCAAGCGTCTGAAAGCTACCAAGAATGGAGCATTGTGGAATGAACTGCAAACTCCTTCTCACTAAAGTGTAAATGACCGATAGCACTGCCAAGGATCCCCTCCCTGGAGTCAGCAACTGGCTACTTGGCTCAAGACAGACTTGTCCTTGATACGATTGGTGGGATTGGTGGGGTCTGAGGCCGCCGAGAGGGCAGGAGGGGAGGGGGTTAGCAGGGGCTCTGCAGGATTGGGTCCCCAGTCCCTTGATATGTGGGTGGGTGGAAGAGGGGTCAGGAAGACCGGAGCCTGGTGCCCAGCTGCTCTCTGAACCTTCCAGGAGGACGTGCAGGGCCTGTGGAAAATTCCCAGGCTATTTTGGGCTGAGGCCCCCTTCCTGCCCTTTCCCAGGGTAAAGGCCCTGCTGGTGCCAGGGGTGGGGTGGCCTCGCCCCGTCCACTAGTGTGCACACACAGGCAGTGACAGGTGTGCATCCACGTGTGCGCCTGGCTTCAGACACACGTGCACACACACACCACACATGTGAGCAGAGCCAAACACGCCCATACAATCCTGTGCACACACAGCCATACGCATTTACGCACATGCACACACACAGGTGTGTGCACACAGCTCAGCAGCCGTGGCATGCCTTGGGCATGACATTCCCTCTGAGTTTGCTGCAGCCCTGAGGCCCGTCCCAGGTCTGGCCTAGAGCCTCCTTGCAGACTGAGCCTCGGTTGCCTGTTCGCAAATGCCCTGCAGCTGTAGGGAGTTGAGGGGGTCCAGGAGGGGGGCTAGTGGCAGCGGGTGGGCCCTGCCTCCTCCAGGGTCAGTTCCAAGGCTCCCCTGGTGTTGCTGGGAGAGCAGTTGCTGGTTGGAAGCACCGGTGGGTGGGGATGAGGGTGTGGGGGGGTGACTGCTGCACACCCACCATCTGTGTGTTGGAGGGCAGCAGCAGGCCCCAGAGCTGGCTCCTGGGCTACTGGCTCCCCCCTCCCCCCAGCTGTTTTCCTTACAGCTGGACTTTAACCCAGGCCTCCCCACACAGAGGCCGTGCACTCCTTCTCCCTGCCCCCTCCCCCATGCCGCTGCCGCTCCCCCTCCCCACGCAGGCCCCTGGGGGCAGGCTGGCTCTTGTCCAGGCCTGCTCCAGCTGCCCCAGCTGCTTTCAGCTCTGATGGCCCAGGGGAGGCGGGCAGGGTGGTGGTTAAGGCTCCTGAGTCTCCCAGGCCGGCACTTACCTTCCCGTCCCCACTCCGGGAGGCTCTGGTGCCCCCCATGCCTCAGTTTCTCCCACTGCCAGGTGCGCATGCGTGGAGCCCCCTGCTGCTGCTCGACTGTGCAAGGCACCGAGCACACAAGTACACATGAACTCCAGTGGCGGCTTCGGGTCCTAATGCTGGTTAAGACCCTGCTCTGTCCCATCCCCAGTGCAGGGCCCTAGGATGTGGAGGGACTCCATGCTGCCTTCAGGTTCCTCCCCGCTCAAGACGGTGGGCTTCCATCAGCATCTCTGCTGGACTGGGTATACTAGGGGAGTCAAGGGGGCTGGGGTGGAGAGAGACGGGGGGCCCCAGTTTGGGCCTGCTTCATTAACCCAGGGGGTGGTAGCCCTGGCAGGGGACATGGGGACAGTCAGACAGACATGGATGTGAAGCATGAAGACACATGGGGATGATGGTGATGCCCTCCGACCCAACCTGCCTCTCACCCCTCCTTCCCCAGTGGGGCGCCCCCCACACCGTCTCCTTGCTGGCCTTCAGTCACACCTGCCCTTGCCAACCTCAGGGCCTTTGCACAGGCTGTTTCCCCACACCTGGAAGAGCCTCCCTCTGTTTTGTAAATGGTCCACTCTTTCTTACTGTCCGGGACCCAGCCTGCACCCTCATTAGAGTGGCACCCCAACCCTGCTACTTTTTATGTCCCTCTGTGTATTTCTTATCAGCCCTTTCAGCAGTCTGTAATGGTTATTTATTTTTTGGCCACACCACGCAGCTTGTGGGATCTCAGTTCCCCTACCAGGGATTGAACCTGGACCATGGCAATGAAAGCCTGGAATCCTAACCACTAGGCCACCAGGGAACCACCTGTAATGATTTTGTTTATATATTTATTGACCTGTTTCTTCTCTGGCTCCAGATTCAGCCGTGTCTCTAGTGCCATGAACAGGGCCTGACACTGGGCACATATCTGTTGAATGACTTTATGATGACAGTTATAACAACAATCGTAGCTGACACTTAATGCTCACTTGTTCTGGCTGGAGGGTATGCAGAGTGCCTAACATGTATTGTTTCATTTCAACTTCATGACAATGGTGTGAAGTCAGAACTATTAAAATCCCCATTTTCCTCATGCAGAAACCAAGGTCCAGAGAGGTTAAGTAACTTGCCCAAGATCACACAGCCGGCAGGGTGGGATTTGAAGTCAGATGTGCCTGACACCAGGGGAAAGAGGGAGATTGTGGATGCGGGGGAGGGAACTTCCCCGCCTCACCCTGGTGTCACCAGGACGCAGTGGTCCCACCTGCTGTCCTGGGTGGGGCTTTCCCTTCTCTGGGCTGGCCCCCTTCCCAGAACCCCAGGCATTGAACATTCTAGGACTCTATGACCTGTACTGGTGGGTCATGCTGGAGCCCTGACCCCCGGCCAAGGAGCCGGGGCCTTTCTGGGCTGGCTGCAGCTGCAGCTGAGAGAAGGGTCAGGAGGTAGCTATGTCACTTCCCCAGGGAAGCCAGGCGGCCCTCTCCCATCCCAGCCAGAGGGAGCGAGTCCTGAAAGGGGAGTGTGGGGGTCTGCGGGGGGACTGTGGGGACAGTGGAGGAAGAGGTTTCGTCCTTTGGGGGAAGGAGGTGGCCCTTTCCCTGGAGGATGCAGGTTAAAAACTGGTGCCCTGGGGCTGCGTAATTGCTATAGACCAGGCATGCATGGGGCAGGGCTGGTGGACTGGAGGCTCCAGGCTGTCAGAGCTGCTAGTTTTTTCAAACTAGTTGGAAACCTAGATTTTGGGGCAAACTCCTGGGATGTTTAAAAGATAGCACATATTTTAAAATTGAAAACCCCATGTGAACCACACAGAACCCAGCAGGGCTGCCCTGTGAACGGGCGTGATGTCTGAGTTGGCCTCCTCTGCTGTTCTGGGGCCACAGGGCCCGGCTCTGCTCCACCTTTAGTCCCCATCCCCCTCCCTGAGCAGGTGCTGAGTGATGCCCACCCAGCTGCCCCACTGTGCAGATGGGAAAATTGATCCCAGAGAGGGGAAAGGACTCAGCCAAGGTCCTTTGGCTCCTGGGCTTTGCTCTTTCCTCATGGCCTTGAGGCAAGGCCGCCAGTGTGTTGGGTACAGCGGCCACGTGCTGCTCTTGACACAGTTGCCAGAGCGAGGCAGGGACTATGGTGTCCGCTCCCCCCGGCCCCTCCAGCTGGGTCTGCCCCCGGCCTCTGATGCATGTTAGGGGGTCACGGAGGGAATTCGATTTCTTAGCAGCAATTGGATACTCAGGCTGTGTGGAAATTAAGGCCTGGATCTGAGTAAGGGGCCTGGTGGAGATGCTGCCTTTGAAATGCCCCTGCCCCTCAGGGTCCCACGCACTTACCTGCCGGGCTTCCCTCTCCTGAATGCAGGCCTGACTTGGGGTCTGAGCCTTCTTTGGTTTGTGTCCCGGAGTTTCCTGGAGGAACACTTGAGTGTTGGTCCCTTTTTTGCCTCTGTGTTCCCCACAGTGTCCGGCACTTAGCCGGGGCCAGGAAATGTCTGATGAGTGGCTGGAGTCCTCATCTAGGTGGTTGGCATTGAAGCATCCCCGCCCGCCCTGCCTGCCTGCCTCCCTGCTCCCGCCCTCCCTCCTTTCCTTCCTTTCACAAGGATTTACCACGCCTGGCCCGGCGTGTGCCAGGGTCTGTGCTGGGCACTGGGAACATAGAGGGGGCCAATGGTGTCCTTATCAGTGATGCGACCTGGCATTTCTGTAGAGAGCAATGATAGCGGGAGGCCCACGGCAGCTGCAGGAGCCCAGACCAGGCGCCTGCCCCGGCTGGAGTGAGCCGGGTGTGTTTCTGGAGCAGGTGACCTCCACGCTGAGTGAGCCTCGAGTCTGCATTCCACAGCCGGAGGAATGAGTCTCAGATGGCAGACGCTGGGGTGGGGAGGCATCGGGGGGCCCCTCCTTGCAAGGCGTGAGCCCCTGAGAGCTCCTGTCCCTCTCCAGGTCGGCCATGTCATCTGAGCCTCCTCCCCCATCACAGCACCCCGCCCACCAGTCCTCGGCCGGGCTGCTGGATACCCAACAGGCCCGAGATCGCTCACCATCCCCGCTTCGGGGCAACGTGGTCCCGAGCCCACTGCCCACTCGCCGGACAAGGACCTTCTCAGCGTGAGTGTCAGGCTTCCTGAGACAGGTCGCCTGCGGGGTCCAGAGAGCCTCACGTCCCTGTCTGTCAGATGGGAGACTCGGGGTTGGGAAAGGGCTGATGGTGAGAAACTGGGCAGGCACCTCATAAACTATACGGCGCTGCTCCAGGCCCACTTGAGGCTGTCACGAGCTGGGGGCAAGGACTGGGGATGGCCAGGGGTGGGAAATCGCTGGGGTCTTAAATCATCAGGCTTTAACGACACACAGGCCTCTTCCCTCGTGAGCTCTTGACTTCATTGGCTGCAAAAGGGGGACAGTAGCAGGGTGGCCACGGTGCCGCAGGGGACCCACACGGTGCCTGGGAGATGCAGAGCTCAGGCCAATGAGTGGAGGCTGGTGCTAGCTGCTGCTGCTAATAGCCTTCGTAGGGAGGGATGCGCAGAGAGCTTTTAGTCAGAGGGGGAAACTGAGGCCCGAGAAAACTCTGCCAGCCTCATTCAGAGAGTCATTGTCACCAGGGTCTCTGTGAATGGCTCCCAGAGTTGTGCAGTGCACAACCTGTACAGCTGTACGTGGTGGCCCTGGCCAGGACTCCCTGGGGCACAGCGTGGGTAGGCACTGGGATGAGCTGGGTGTGCCCGGGAAGCCGGGGGCTGTTCTGGAGGGCTGGCGGGGGCTGCTCACGCTTTCTCCTCTCGCTGGCAGGACGGTGCGGGCTTCACAGGGCCCTATCTACAGGGGAGTCTGCAAATGCTTCTGTCGGTCCAAGGGCCACGGCTTCATTACCCCTGCCGACGGTGGCCCTGACATCTTCCTGCACATCTCCGAGTAAGTCAGCAGCCAGTCTGGGTGGGCTGGGTCTGGGGTGGGTGCTGCCGTGGCCCCGAGGAGGCAGGGAGAGCGTGTGACTCTGCTGGGCACCGGCTATGATGATGGTTGTGCAGCCAGGTGTGTGCGACTCTGCTTGTGATCTGTGTGTGACAGTGTTCAGCGGTGGGGTCGTGAGCCCGTGGTGGTGGTGGCAGTGTGTCAGGCTGCAGGCGACTGCGTGTGCGCGTGTGTGAGTTGAGATCTGCTTGGGGTGGGTCTGAGTGCCTGTGTGGGTCTGGTGGGTGGGGAGGGGCGTCCCTGTGAGTCTGGGGAGCTGTGTTTCGCCTGGCGGCTGGGCTCCTGTACTTCCTTGGGGGTAGCAGCCTGGTGAGGCATGGGGCTGCCTGCGCTCTGCTCCAGGAAGGAAGTTTGGGGCTGGACCCTTTCTCCTGCCACTTGCTCACTGACGTCCTTCCTTCCTGAGTGTCTGGAAACCCTGGGGCGGGCGGTGGGGGGCACCCAGGGTGGAGCCCACATGTCCTTGGTCTTGGGGCTGGAAGGCGTCCAGCAGCCTGCAGATCTGTGGGGATCCGATTGGCACCCCGACCCGCACCCCAACCCTTGACCTCAGCGGCAGCTCCCCAGTCTTTCCAACTGTGGCAGGCAAAGTCCTTACCCCACACAGCAGACCTTGTCTACATAGAAACCATGTTTTTGAAATTAGGATCCTGTTGCACATGTCTGCTGGGATGGGAGAGTTATCCCTTCTGACCCTCCCCCAACATTCTTACACGCCGGGTCTTCAATAGACCCCCGTACAGCGTAGACATGGGGATGACGCTAGAGCAATGCCTTCCACGTATGTATGAATCATATGTGGATGTAGACATGTATCTCCACATTGCCTCTTTCCAGAAAGGATTTGTAGTGGTTGACAAGGATACACACAGTGCACCAAAAAAATTAGAAAGGAAAGCATGGGGTTGCGGGGCAGATAAGAAAGATGGGGGTACTGTGATGCCTAGTTCCACTGCTAGAAGTGGGCTACATGTTTATTCCTGAGCTTCCTGTGGGCCAAATCAAAGAGGGCAGCACCATCTGCGATGTTATTCTTCAGTCAAGGCAAACCAGTTCTGGGGGAGCTGGCTGGTCTTGGTGCTCAGGATCTGAAGGGGATTTTCCTCCTGGGGTCTCATCAAGGGGACATCAAGCTGGGCACCTCCCTATCACGGGTGAGATGGTGACTCATGTCCCATAGAAAGTAAGGGAAACGGACTTTCTGGAAAGCTCACTGGTGTTCTGAGGAGTTGAACAGCAGAGGTGTAGCCTGGTTTCTGAGACTCCTGGACGGGGCAGGGGGTCGGGGTGCTGCTCAGGAAACGCTCACCCGGGCCATCCCCCAACTCGGGCTCAGACTGCCTTTCCCCGCTGTTCCTTCCATCAGGCCCATGGTGCCCTCGTTTAACATGCCATGTGAGCATCCCCAGGGGGTGGGGCTCCATCTCTGTCTCAGCAACCGAGGTCCCAGGGAAGGAGCTGATTGGGTGTGGGGCTCCTCAGCCACGACCAGAGGGCCATGGTGGTGCCCCCTGGTGGCAGGGCAGGGCGGCAGTTCCTCTGCGAGGGCTGGTGTCCTGGCTTCTCTGAGTGCCAGCCCTGAGTGCTCTCTCCCCGCCCCACAGTGTGGAGGGGGAGTACGTCCCCGTGGAAGGCGATGAGGTCACCTATAAGATGTGCTCCATCCCGCCCAAGAACGAGAAGCTGCAGGCCGTGGAGGTGGTCATCACCCACTTGGCGCCGGGCACCAAGCACGAGACCTGGTCCGGCCACATCGTCAGCTCCTAGGAGAGGCCAGAGGCGCCCCTTCCCCAGGGCTTGGGGGAGACTCTGGGGCCGGAGGCAGGACCAAACTGGAGAGGACATTCTACCACTTGAGATGGGGCTTCAAGGGGGGAGCGTGGTCCCTTTCAAGTGTCTCCTGAAGGAAGGGGTGTGGGGTGCTCTCGGCCACCAGCACAGCCTCTCACCATCTGAAAAGCATTAAAAGCATTGAAAAAGGAGAGGCGCCCGCTAGTGGCTGAGTGGAGGGTCTGTCCGAGCCCCACCTGGGACTGGGTCGGGTGGTCTTCCCCAGCCCACAGCCCCTCATCCCTGGAGGAAGGCTCAAAATCCCCAAATCTGGCCCTCTGGGTAGTGACATAGGCCCTGCGTGTTTTCCCGGGAGGAATTCCCGCCCAAGCGGCCCCCTCGTGTCTCTCCTCTGCCCTGGGCAGAGCAGGCTTTTCTTTCTGGTTCTCAGCTGGTTGTTCAGGGGGCTGGGAGGGGCGGGGAGTGGGGGGAGGTTGGTACCTTTGCAGCGGGAGGTGTCACAGCTGGGTGTCTGGGAGCCCGGAGTCCTCCACCTGGCAGGGACACGCTCAGAGGCGAATCCTAACTCTCTTCGAAGACTGGTCCTTTCTGTCCGCCTTCAGGTTGAGTGATCCTGGCTCAGCAGCCTGAGGTGGTGGGTGGGAGTGGGGACAGCGGTGGGAGAGGGGAGTGTGGAGAGGGGAGGCTCTTTGTTTAAGACCAGACCTTTCTCCGGATCCATCTAGAAAAGAGCAGGTGGTTTGCTTCCTGACAGCTTGGTAAAGTCAGAAGTTGAAGGGGAAATACACCTTTGGTGGGGTTTTCTGGAAAACTGGTGTGAAGAACTGCTTAGGATTTTCTTTTTTTTATTTCATAACTGAAGTTCTCACCAGAGCCAGCTCTGCACTTCGCTGCCGACATTGCAAACCTTTGTAGATATTTCCAGTAAACAGATCCTTAGGATTTTCTTTGCTGTGGTTTGGTGTGGCTTTAGTTGTGTTTTAAAAATAGCAATAGCTGGGAAATACGTCTTGAAATATGTGGCCTGTATGTAGTCAAGTGTCCATTTGTCAGTGCAGGGAGGCGAGCCCTTGAAAGACAATGACGGCCTAATCCAGTGTCTTAAATCTGGAAATTTCTGCAAGGGGGTGGAAGGCCAGAACTATTTTGCTGAGGACTGGTGGAGTTGGTGTGCGTGTGTGTGTGTGTGTGTGTGTGTGTGTGTGTGTGTGTGTGTGTGTGTGTGAAGTATAACTGACCTACAACACTATGTTAGTTCCCTGTGCACAACACAGTGATTTGATATTTTCATACATCACAAAATGACCACTGGAGTTGTTTTAAATAGGCAAGTAAGTGTGTTGGTTACCAGTATGCAGTGAAACATCGTAGTTAAGGAAGTTGATCCTATTTCCTGGCCTGTCGTGCGCCCCTCGAAGCGTCCTCCTGCCTCTGCCTTCTGCTGCCCCTCGGTGGCCTTCTCCCCTCCAGCCTTGGATGGTCTGTCCCCAGGTGGCTGCAGGTGCCTCCACTGCCCTGTCCTCACCTTGGCACATGGTTGGGGTTCCTTGTGACCTGCCAGCCCGCGAGCGGGCTGGGAGTTGGATCTGCTCTTCTGAGCTAAACTTTGGGCTCTCGCAGTGTAGACTCCTTTGTAAATGGCTCTTGCTCTGTCCTTCCTGGTGACACATCTTTCTCAGTCAGAGCTGGAAGGGACCCTTCCCCACTCAAGCACAGAGTCTCAGGTTACAGAAACTCCGGATGCTCTGGGAGGGTGGACGGCGTTGGCGACGGAGCTGGGCACAGAATCCGGATTCCTGACCGCAGGTCTCCTCCCACCAGCATCCTTCTCTCAGTAAAGTCTGTTTTGCGTGAGGCTCTGCGTTATGTGTTAATGGGAATCTGGTTGCCAGGGAGCTTTTCCTTGAAGCCAGCAGGTAAGGGCGTCTCCCCAGAGGAGGCTGACAGTCATTCTACTTTGCAGTCTGGTCTTTTGGGGGATGAATAAGAAAATGGGATCATCCCTTCTTCCTTAATCATCATCCTCGTGCGTAGGCAAGCTTAGCAGTGGGATGTGGCTTCGTGACAGTAGAAAATGCCACTTACGTGGTCAGCTGTGGATAAACGTGCTGCTGATGCATTTAAATTGGTACTGTATGAGCAGAAGCAGTCTGGCCAAGGGCAGTCCAGACAGAGGGAAGTTGGGAAGTGGGAGGGGAGGCAGCCCAGGTTCTTGGTTTCCAGGAGTGCAGCAGGGAGATGCAGGGGGCACAAGAGGCTGCGAAGGTCCTCCTTGGCCAGCGTTTCCCTCGGGAGGTAGACAATGGCTTTGGGCATGCAGAGGTGAACATCTTCATTGTAAAAATATACAGATTTTCAGAGTGCATTAGGACAAATTATAACCAGCCCATCGAACCTGATTAGGGAAAGGCCGGAGTAAGCATTGAACCCCAAACACATGTGGTGGTGCCATGCTGCTCGAGGGAGGGAGGGTGGGTTTGGTGGAAGCCAGGGTGAGGGGGGCGGGGAGGGTGGGCAGATGTGGAAGGGAGCCTGGAGGCCTGGCCGAGTTGGCCCTGTCTGGGCAGGAGAGGGAAGCAGCCCTCAGGAAGTGATTCAGGGCCACCCAGGCCACCTTCGCCTCACCCAAATGTCTGCCAAACTTGTTTCTTGCTGGTCCTCCAGTCACTCCCTGCCCGAAAGCTAGACAGACCTACCGATGTCACACAGATGGGCCTCCCCCGGCCCCTCCCTCAGGATCGAACTCAGGCTCCTCCCTGAGCTTTATAAGTGCCTTCCAGCGGCCAGGAGCTGCTATTGGTCTTTCCCTTGAGGCTTCTTAAGCCCTAGAGCCTGGGGCTATATACCTGGTCAGCTTCTGCAGTGCAGGGGGTGGGTGCAGGGGGTGGGGAAGGGGAGGAGGAAGCTTTCTTAACAGCCCCACGCTGACCTGGGGCAACCTCTTTGCTTCCCTCTTGCTCAGCATTTAGCTACCGTGTTTACATTTCTTGTGATGTTGTCTACCGCCCTGGAACCGCAGAAGGCTGAGGGAATGACTTATCCTCGTTTGTCACGCAGGGTTGACAGTCCAGTCTTACAGGGCTTCTGGGGATGATTAAGTTAGCGATAGCTCACACTGTTCTAAGTGCTTCACTGAAGTTAACGCGGTTAAGTTACATGTGTGGTAGGGACTATAATCCCATTCGACAGATGATCAAACTGAGGCTGGGGTGAACTCGTCCTCCATCACACAGCCAGTCAGCAGCAGCTGAACCAGGATCTGAATCCTGGCAGCCGGCTCTTACCTGCCAACGACAGAAGCTGCTGCTTTGCGAGCACGTGTAAGGCATCAGCTGCTGCTGCCTGCATGTTACTTACCTACTATTACCTGATGCCCCCACCACGGAGCCCAGCTGCGGAGGCCCTCGGGGAGGGGGGCGGGTGCTGGGGAATACCTAAAGAGAGAAGAGGTGGGATACATGGCCGGGGAGCTTGGACCGGAATAAGACTACAGCAGCAGGGGAAGGATGGCGCAAAGTCTGAAGTCGTTGGAGGTGGGGAGGCAGGTTGAGGGAATTGTGACAGTGTAGGGGAGGGTGCCCAGCCTGATGGCCTCGGGGTACCTACCCAGGGCAGCCCTCTGCAGGGTGGAGAAACGGCACACCCTTCACCTTATGAAAGTTGGGACAAGTCTGAGTAAGACTCAGTTGTCTCGTTTTGATATATAAGGAAACTTCTACGGAATACTGGATCCTTACCCAGTGGGCAGAAAAGCCTGGAGGGTGGGTCGATGCCAGCTGGAAAGTGCAACCCCCAACATCATGGGAACGTCAGCGTCGCAACGAGTGGCCCCTCAGGTCCAAGAAGGCTGAGCTCTTCCCCCAGAATCTGAGAAGATACCAACTCACTTAACTCGAGGAGAAAACAGTAATCAGAATGAAAAATAGGAAACAATAAAATCACTTTAATTTGCTACTCTTCATTTTGAAAGATTACAGTATTGTGTAAAATTCAGCCAGGAAGGATGCCACAGGATGGCAGAGTCCTGGGAACCAGTGAGAACCGTCACCCCAGTGTGTGGCCCTGGGCAGGTGAGGGGGCTGACCTCGCAGCCTGGCGCTGATCCTGAGCTGAGACAAGCCGGGCTGGGGGAGGGTTGGGGGGAACCAGGTTCCTCTGTGATGAAGGTACCTGGTGGGGGCAGAGAGGTGGGCTGCTCAGAGCACCTCTGTAAACCCCACTTCAGATTCAGGTCTGCAAGCCCCCAGCAGAGGCCATGCCTGGACTGACGCCAGCCCTGACACTGGTCTGTGGAGGAAGATGCTCAAAATCGACACAGCAACCGTTTTCTTGGAAAGCTCTCTTCCGTGTTCTGTGTTGTGGACGAGGCTCCGAGCTGCCTTCCAGTTATACAAGGAACTTGCAGAAGGCGGGAGGGAGGAGTGAGGGTTGCAGACCCGACCACAGCAGCTCTGAGGGCCTGGGTGGATGGGCTTATTATTCAAACATCGGCAGAGAAACGGTACAGCTCCTGATGTTAGTTCAGGCTCTCCCCTGATCCCTGAGGAACTAGGGCAAACAGGCCCTGGGGACAGCAGGAGGAGGTTCTTTGGGTGAAGTGTGACCGCCTCAGTTAGTCTCTGGGCCTGGGCTCGGAGCTGCGTCCCAGGAGGGCCATGTGCCAGTTCTCGGCGGGGTTGTTGGCTCCACTGCCTCTGTCCCAATGGCTAGGAAACCAGCGGGCTCTTCAAAGTGTAGTGGATACAGAGCTACCCCTGCTTCCTGGGCCAGCTAGGTGCAAAGTCCCTGGGGTCAGTGGTCACTCGGCCAGCGCTCTCACGGGGGAGCTTCATTTCTGGAAGTGTTTTGAACCACGTCCCAGGGTCAGATCATTGTAAACATCTTGTCCTTTCTTTCTCATCACCAAAGCCCCCCTCCTGGCACTGATGCAGAGGGTCCCAACGTGAATATCTGTTACATTTTCCACAAGACCCATGAGGAAAGAGGGAGGGTCCAGGCACACTCGTTCTTCCTGCATCATTCTAGAATGATGGGAAAGTTTAAAAACAAAAAAACCCCAGGTGTACTGTGATTGCACGTATCAGGGCAGGGCTGGGGGTCCTGAGACTCGGGGTGGGGACAAAACCCTCTTTTGGGGACAGTCCTTTGAACCATTCTTGACAAGCCTTTTCTTCTCCCTTCTGGCTGCTTCTAGCACTGGAGGCGGAGGGCCATTTCCCTGCCGAGTGAGGAGCCGAGTGACAACTGTACAGTGGGCTGGGGGTGGGCGTGGTGGGACCCCCCTCCCATGGGGAGAGGGATGGTCAGCAGAAGAGCTCCTCACAGATCCTGCGTGTGTCCTCGGGTGCCGTCACGGTGTAGCCCACCGTCCTCGGGTCTGTGAAGATCTCGTGGTCGTTCCCGCCCTGTGAAGACACGGCACAGATGCAGGCGCCACCTGGCTCCTCCTGGGCCAAGGCTGTTGCCACCCAGGGGCCTGGGGCCACCAGAGAAATAGGACCAGAAATGAGGACGCTGCGATTTTACCGGGTGGGGAGCATCTCTTCAGGCACCTTTTCTTAGCCCCCAGGAGAGGAACAAGGGTACTGTCGTACCGTAAAAGGGTTTTTCACCTTCCCTTGAACTGCAGTTTAGCTTTGGAACATGCAATTATGCCTGTGAAAGAAATCACGATGTTCACATGAAGATCTGTCTAAGGCTTATTTTTCTATCAAGAAAGCAGAATTCTCACCACCATCAATTTGTTTTAACCGCATCCAAACTTTCCTAACAGGTCACGGGGGACTGTCGGAGGGCAGACAGTCCAGAGCAGCACTTCCCTTGAGACTTTCTGTGACGATGGACACGGTCCACCTCTGAGCTGACGGAGGCCACACGTGAGGCCTGTGACAGAGGGACTGAGTCTGATTCACTGAAGTTTAAATAGGCCCACGCGGCTGGAATCTGAGCCTGGTGGCCTGGGCTCAGATCCTGGTATAGCACCGGTGAGGGGGGTATGTGGGCAGCTCCCCATCTGTGAAATGGGGATCGTGGCAGAAATTCGCCCAAAGCACCGAGGCCATTGGTGGACGCGCAATCCTGGGGCAGCCCCAGCGCGCAGCTAGTGCCGCTTCCTAGCGTTTTCACGCTTCCTTCCCCCTGGTGAGCCCCTAGGAGTTGAGGCCCGGTCTGGAAGGGGCCAGGCATGCTGGGTGCAGGGAGTCCTGTGACTGTGGATCACCTAGTCTGTGCTGCACCCCCTTCCCCAGTCCCGCCCATCTCAGGGGAATGCTGCTTCCACAACCCACAGCCCTGCAGGAAAGCCCCGGCTTAGCTTCTCATGGAATTTCCTATATTTTCCTCACAACATTGGATAAGCAGTCCAATGCAAAATCTTGAAAAAAAAAATCAATTAGTTTATAATGTGATGAAAATCACTGCAGAGAAAATGGATTTTTTTCATAAAACACAGAGCATGAAGCCAGTATGGAGAAAACAATTCTGTACGAAAATGACATCCTTTTAAACAACTGACACCTGAAATTACGGCTGCTCTCATCTTTGTAAGAACCACCCACCCCCAAGCAGACGGCTTCCCTAGAAGAAGGTGAAGTTCATAGACCTCATGAGGGACTACTTCTAATAGGAACGGCCTGGTGTGGGGAAACCAGCACAGAGCACCTAACCAAGGAAGAAAGAACTCCTGCTCTATTCAGAAAAACCCAGCACACACCTGGGGACACTTTCACTCCAGTGTCACTCACCGACCGTGGAGGGAGGGGTTAGTCTTCACGGATTAACCCAACAAACTTTGTGCAGCGCTCACTACCCTCCAGGCATGGTCTCAGAAGCTGGAGATACAGTGGCAAACAAATGACATCCACCTAAGGGCTGCCTTCCAAGCTTACATTTAAGATAGACATAAACAGGTCTGTGGATGCTTTGCCGGCATCTGCAAAGAATAAGGGGAGTGGACCAGGGTGACAGGGGAGACGCCTTTGAGCAGAGGCCTGAAGGAAGAGAAGGGACAAGCCCTGTGACCGCCCATCTGGGAAAGGCTGCCAGCTGGGCTAGAGCCTGCCGGGGAGGGGCCGGGCCGGGCCGGGCCGTGAGGCCTCGCAGGTCGAGATGAGGACTTGGGATTTTATGTGAAGCCTCCAGAACACCAGGAGCCAGGCTTCACACCATCAGGTTCACTTCACAAGAGGAACTTTCTGGAGAATGGATGGGGGATGAGGACTCAAAAGCGGAAGCAAAGGAGAGTCAGGAGGCTCCAGCCCCCAGCCAGGATGCAAGGCAGACAGAAGCCACTCTCTGGGGAGCAGGACCTCTGGAGCAGCAAGGCTCACAGATGCCATGCCTGCCCCAACCTGGAGAGGGTGTCCCGGGTGCCCAACAGATGCCTCACCTGACAGAGGGCCTGCTGGTGGCGACGGCGGGGAGCTGTCCGTGGAAGGAGGCTGAGCCCTGCTGCCTTGTAAGCCACTGACTCGTACCAAAGCCAGGTCCAGAGATTCCGATCACCCAGGAAGGAGAAACCTCCTGCAGCCCGGTGGGGCCCGCTGCTCTCAGAGGGCAGCAAAGCTGCACTGCCCGCACTGCCCACGTCTCCTGCAGGGCAACTGGCCTCAGAGCGGGTGGGCTCCCTCCTGGGGCTGCACAGACCTTGCAAACCAGACTCGGAGTGAGGTCGGGAGAAGCAGAACCAAACCACCAAGCTAGTGAGTGCCACCCACTAGAAAAATAAGGCTACAGTGAACAGGAAACTTCAAAACTGGATTTGCACGTGCACCAAAGGTTACTGGATTCCTGCT
>NW_006797892.1:1195739-1222955 GCF_000442215.2 Lipotes vexillifer | reverse complement strand
GGGATTCCTGCTGGGCAGGCTCAGCCACCCATAAGCTCCACAACAAAGCTGTTTCCTGGGAGAAGACGGAGGGAGGGAAGAGGCGAAGGGATGAATAAGTGATTGTGTTTCTGTTAAGGTGTACCTGGCAGGCCCAAAGTAGAGGCCCCGGATCAGCGCAGACTGCCCATTAATGTTTAATCCCTACAAGGCCAAGGTCTGGGCCGACGGGAGGAAGGTCGCAGCGGGAGGAGGGTCGGAGCGCAAGCTGATTTTCTTGCATCAGTGTCCCCGGCCACCGCTGGCTGTGTGCCCTGCTCCAGACACGACTCCCAGGGGGTCTCTGCTGTGTGGATACCTGCCTGCGGCACAGGCAAGCTCTCTAGCTGCACATGGACGTTACCTCGGGTAGTTCAATAAGCACTTAGCCAATTTCTATCCATTATGGGTACAAAGGCCACCAAGACAAAGGCTCAGCCTTCAAAGGTCCCAGAACAGGGGTTCTCCCCTGGCTGCAAGTGACAGTCACTGCAGGAGCTTTAAAAATACATCAATAAAATTGGGAAAGAACAAGAGACATGGGGGCTAAAGGCCCAGGATGCACTAAGAGCTCCCGTGCCTGGGTGTCTCTGGCCTCAGGAGAGCTGGGTGCCCAGGGCTTATGCAGGAGGCTGGGGACCCGATGACTGTGGTGTGTGCTGCTCTCCCGGTATGTCAGAATTAGCTGTGGATGAAAACAACCTCAAACAACTTTCACGTTTGAAAATGAATGCCCTTAGATAACTGTGCTGATTTTTTTCCTAGAAAGAAGTAAACAGCTATGGTCAAAAACAGCCTGGCCCCAGGGTCATGAGGTTTTTAAAGTGATCAGGTGACTCCAATGTGCCTCCAGGGCTGAGGACCAGCAGCTCAGAATCTAGTGATGACCAGGCTAGGGGTGGGGCTGACGCCCCTGGGTGACTGCCCCTTAGGGTCTGGCGATGGCTCCGGCACAGCTCCCCTCATCCGTAAAACGGGGTTCAGAGATGCGTGAGGGGCCCTGGCACGGGAGCACATCGGGGAGATGCTGATGCTGTGGACACCAGTGAGCCCTGGGGGCCCGAAGCCTGGGTCTCCCTGAGCAGGAGCGTTGGGGTGAGGGATGCTCCTGCCTTGGGGTGGGGCTGGTCCACCGTCCTGTTCTCTGGACCAACAAGGCCACCAATTCTGGGGTCTGGAAGGAAGGCAGGCCCCCAGTGGACACATGGGACCCATGGTTTCCCTGCACAGCATCCGGCTTCCTGTCCTCCTGCAGGGGGCCCGGGGTTCTCAGCAGGGTTGAGAACCTCTAATCTGGTCCATCCTCTTCCAGGAGGCTCAGACCACAGGGAGTGGCGATTTGCCCTGGGTCCCTCCAGGAACGAGCGACCCCCTCACTACGCTAACCTAAGCCTGCCACCAGCCACACAAGACCTGGGTCTCAGATTCTGCCACAGAAACAGTCAGGTAGGTCTGTCCCAAGGACACATTCTGCACTTTTGTTAGCCCTAAGGAGCCTTGGGAGCCCTGGAGATGCCAGGAGATGCCGGGAGATGCCAGGCACTCCGGGGAAGCCCAGGCCCCGGCCAAAGGCCTAACAGAATCTCAAGGGTTGCTGGGTACCACTCACAAGGGCAACCTGTCACCCATCCTGCAGGCCCCCAATCTCACAGAGCAACCTCAGTACCAGGTGAGCCTTATCACAACTTCCTTAAAAGCAGGGGCCTCCGGATACAGGCCAGGCAGGCCCGCCGCTGGGAAAGAGGCACATCCCCAACTGCCTTCCCTCTAAGATCTCTCACTTTGTTCGGTCCTGTGGAAGCGGACACAACCCCCTGGACAGCCTGGGGCACTGAGGCTTAGACAGACTCACGTGTGGTCACCGCGCCGGGCTTTTGGGGGGCCGACTTGGGTGCTCTCGGTTTCCAAGCCTACCACCCACCTCATGCTGACTGTAAAGGATGAGCAGTCTTAGTGTTTTGGAAGTGAGAGGGGAGAATAAAAAGGGCATGGGCTTCCAGACCGCACTCAGCGAGCAGCTGGCCCCCTGCGGGGCCCCCCGCATTCCCCGCCTCCCCCGGCTGGTGGCGGCTTGGAAGTGTCCTGCTCAGGGGTGATGCTGAGGAAGCACTTGAAAAGCTTCGTTCCCTTCCTCTTTTCAATTTGACATTTTTAAGTTTTATTTTTCAATAGACAGCACCTTCACGCAGCTCAAAAATTTAAAAACAGGGTCTTGTCACAGCGGTAAGTCTCTCCCATCCTCGTCCCACCCCCATGGTAACTCTGTAATTTGGGGGGTACCCTTTCAGACCCCCCGTGTGCACTTACAAGCAGACACGAAGAGAGATGATTTCTCTGTGTTTACACAAAAATGGAGCCTCTTACCACCACTGCTCCACACCAGCTGTGCTTATGCTACCTGGCATTCCGCTGTGTGGCTGGACCCCCGTTTATTTCTCCACCTCCTGCGAAGGGCGCGGTTGTTTCTGGCGTGCCCCTCTCTGTAGCCCTTTCTACACACGTAGGAATGAACTGAGAGCCGAATTAACCAAAGTGGAACTGTGGAGTCACACCCATCAGTGGGTAATGCTCACCAAGTGTTCCAATGGGTTTTCATGTCGCCCCGACTTCAAGTCCAGATGTTTTTTACAAGAAGCATTAAACAAGCAGAGGCACTGTTGCCTGGGAATTTGGCAAGGCTCAGGCTGAGCTGGGAGGCGCAGCCCCCTGGAAAGCCAGGCAGAGCAGCCTGGGTGCATCTTCCCAGGTGCTGGCCATCTCCCTCCCCGCAGCAAACCGAGCCCCCCGCTACTCCCACCAAAGGCCGGGGCCAGGGCCTGTAAGCTGCCTGTTGTGGCTGCCAGGACGGATGAAGGAGTTTCCAGGACTAAGGAGGATTCAGAAGAGCCAGGGCCAGCCTCTTCCCTCTGCTCTCTGGAGGTGCTCAGGGTGGGGGCCGGGGAAGACACGGGGGACTCGGGGCAACATCAGACTCGGCTGAGCTGCCGGGCAGGCGTCTAAGCCTGCTGAGCTTGGCAGGGAAAGGGCTTTTTACGGACAGCGCTTAGCTCAGGTGCTGTCTCCCTGGGAGCCGGCAAAAACATTTTGCCTTGGCGCAAAGAAAGAAAACAGCTTTCCAAATATCTATCACTGAACACGAAAAGAAACTTAAAGCTAGTATTTGGATTGCTCAGTGCCTCAGGCTGTTAAAGATTTAGATGGCTGGACTGCTAACTCCCATCTCCAGGAAACCACGGATAAAAAAGATCAGAGAGGAGGGCAAAGAATGATGCAAGAGCGTTTACTACAGTGCTCGCGATGACAAGAAAGAGCCACAAACCCAAAGGGCCTCTGCTAGGGAAATGGGTAAATAATCTGTGCCTAAATACTAGAATGTTATGCGGCCATTAAAAGCTTGTTTTCAAAGAACATTCCCCGACGTGGGGGGAACGAAATATGTTAAGAGAACAAAAGCAGAAACCAGTGAACACACCGTGTCCCACATTTGGGGTCATATACATTGCAAAGAGGCTGAGAGGCATGTCAGCTGTGATTTACAAGTGCCTTTCCTTTCTTCTTCATGCTTTTTCTAATTTTCTACAATGAATACCTATTAATTAAGAATGGGGGGGAACCTCCCTTCGATAGTATCCATTTTTTAAAAGTAGGTAAGATTAAAAAACAAAACAAAACTGACGTGTGGTAATGCAGTGGTTAAACAGAAAACTCTCTAATTCCCAAATGAAGAATTCCCCAAAGATGCTGTTTTCTGATTATCTCAAGAACTGCACTCCATCCTGCAAAGTCCCAGCTGAGGCTTACATATGGCAAGAACGTCATCATCACAGAACAATCTGCCTCAGCCCCTCTGAAGAGCTGTCTTCTCAGACTGCAGGAATCAGCACAAAGCTGGGAGGATGGGGGGGGGCGGGAAGAGGGGGGACTGGCGAGGGCGGCTTGTGGGATCCTAGTTCCTCGAACAGGGATTGAACCTGTGGCCCCCTGCAGTGGAAGCGTGGAGTCCTGACCACTGGACGGCCAGGGAACTCCCCCAGTTTTATAATTTGGAAAGCAGGACATGAGACTATACTATCCAGAAGTCCCTTTCACGCTGAAGACGAGCACATTGAGATCTTACTGAAAAAGGCAGGTCCACACAGGAGAGACCTTAGCAAAACAGCACACATTTTGGGTGGACCGGGGGTTGGAGGGATTAAAAACTCCAACCATGCAGCCTTTCTGCCGCTGCAGTACAGCCACAAAGCCTGAGACAGGAGCCTGATGGCAAGGTAGCTACCACCATTGGGTGGCCCGTGAGAGGGAAGCAGAGAGGCACGCGGGTGCAAGGGGAAGGTAAAGGGAGGTGGCCCCAGGCTGGGCAGTGACCACTGGGGGCTGAGCCTCCTCTGGGCCTCGATGGCGACAAAGCCCCTCCATCCAGCCCCTTGGGGACCCACCTGTCCTAAGGAGAGCCTCGCCTGCTACCTCGGCAGCTCTGGGGAAATTCCTCCTGCTGGCCTCTCAACACCTGGATCTGCTCTCAGTCCCCAGTTTATTTTTTTGGCCGCGCTGAGAAGCTTGAGGTATCTTAGTTCCCCGACCAGGGACTGAACCTATGCCCTTGGCAGTGAAAGCGCCGAGTCCTAACCACTGGACCGCCAGGGAATTCCCATCAGTCCCCAGTTTAGATTTGGTCCCGGACTTGGGATTTCCGACAGCCCCCTCGGGACAGCCTCCTGCCCTTCAGTGTGTGATGCCCAGGCCTGACGCCCCACCTCTCATCTCTCCTGAATTCCAGATTCACGAGACTCTTGGTCCTCCTACCATTTAGGACTCCTAGTGCCCAACCTAAATGAATGCCCCTGGGGAAAAAACATGGCGGAAACATTAAACAAAAACGGCAAGGGCTTTGAAACACAAAGAGGATCTGATGACAGCACTGGGTCTCGTTCCGGAAGGCGCTCGAGGTGGGTGACACTTAACTCAAAGCCAAACTGAAAGGCTCCATCCTTGCCTTCAGAGGTGTCAGGTGTCTGAGCACAGAGAAGAGGGGGCTCCATCACCCCCCTCTCATAGGACAGAAGCCATTACTCAGTTTGAGCTGGGCTGCCAGGTGAAGTGTGGCTGGGGGGAGAAAAGCCCATCTGTCCGCTTTCCCCCTCTTCAAACCCAAATTGAACAATGAAACTGCAAAAACACTTCCATACTTACTGGCATGGTTTTGTCACCGAAGAAATAAATGGTCTTATAGCCGTCCTTTTCCACATGTCCCAGGCAATACCTCTTGTCCCATCCATCAGGGAAGACATCAAAGCTGATCTGGCCTCCTGCCGAGCGGGGAGGGAGACACACAAGCTAAAGGTGAAAAGGAGGCTAATGATATGTCACTGAAATAAAACGTGCCCTTTGATTTTGTCGGCAACTGGAGTGCCAAGGTTGATTTTTATTACCTCAGTTTGCTAATTACAATACTTTACGGGTAGGTTCTAGAAATCAATTCTTGCATGACTTTTTTTTCTCCAACGTGATTTCACCTAAAACCTAAAAATCTAAAGTCTAAAAAACAGACACAGAGTGCTGACTCAAGAGTGAGACCCACAATGGCTTTGCACCCGAGTGGTCTGCAGAGCGCGCTTAAACGAAGCCCAAAGCAGGTCGGTGAAAGAGCTGCGAACAGCTTTCTTCAGCCGTGCTCTCCTGGAGCTGCACTGTGCGCTCGGTGGAGAGGCCTGGGAGCAGGATGCATCTAGCTCTTCGTGCAGGAAAATGAAAATCCCACGGACGGGGATTGCCAGGCAGCTTTCTTGGGCAACAAAAACCTTTCAGAGCTGTGTCAGGGAAGATGTTCATCTCACAGTTCAAGGATACTTAACAAGCCACCCATTCATCTTTTATACAGAGGCCCTCTGCAATTCCAGTTTTCTGGCAAGCGTACGCTTATTTGAGCTGGTGAAAGGAGAGGGCTGTAAGTATGGCTTGTCAGCACTGACAGCAGAAATCGGTCTGTTTAAAGCGTTTGACAGGCATATTCCACCAAAAAGCGAGGCAGAGACATCAGCACTGCAGGAAGAGCTCTGCATCAAACACTGGAAACAGCCGCATGCTGGCCTGTCACTATGAACAGAAATTTCGTGAACCTAGACAAGTGCCTTCCCCTTTCTGGGCCTCGGCTTCTTGATTTGTAAAACCAGCCCAAGTGACTTCAAAGGTTCCTTGCCATTCGAACATCACAGGATTCCACAACACATTCAATCTACTTGATCTAAGAGGCCCTGTCCCACCTCTCTCCTACAGTCACCCATGAGCTAGCTGTCTTCTGCCCAAAGGTGTGGGGATAAGTTCTCACTCTTCATTAAGCAAGTTGCTCTTATTTTTGACCAGGAGAAGCGCAGGCAGGAAAAATCCTGCTGGGTGAGGATTTAGAACCAAACCCAGCAGCGTGGAAGTCATCTCCTAACCTGAGTCTCGGCTAGCGCTGATCAGCCAGGAGGGCAGTTTCCTGCCACGGACGGCCCAGCTGCAAACTCGTCACCGTCCAAGTTCAAGAGCACACCGGCCCACAACCACCTCCCGGCAAACAGCTCCCAGAGCCTGAAGCCCGCTTGAATGCATGATACCTATGGAAAACGTGAGGCCTTTCCCTGCAAACTCTCTCCGCAGATCCTCCACGAATTTCTGTCTTATACTTTCTTTCTGAGGAAAACAAAAAGATACCGATAGTCCACTGCATTAGAAGCACACTTTCTTGGCCGCAGAGATGCACACCACACGTCCATACACCCCGGCTATTTCATAAAAGACTCACTTGATCCAGTTCGTAGAACTCAATGCGTTCTTCATGGCTGCAGCTTCTTCCGACGGGGGACACATTCAACATCCCATTTCGGAATTCGATGAAAGTACCCCTGGGGAGGAAAAGGGGACGGAGGTCCCAGAGACACATCATTTATTTGAGCAACACAACAGATGGATAGACAGGCTAAAAAGCGGGCCAATTCCAGGGACGTTCCTGGCGGTCCAGTGGCTAAGACTCCGTACTTCCACTGCAGAGGGCATGGGTTCGATCCCTGGTCGGGGCATTAAGATCCCGCATGCCGAGGTGTGGTAAAAAAAAAAAAAAAAAGTGGGGCGATTCCGATGGCAAAGGCGGGTGTGATCAGCCTTTGGTGGTGCTGTGCTGGGCCGTGTGGCGGCCACGAGCCTCACATGGCTAGAGAGCCCTGAAAACTGTGGCTGATCTGACCTGAGATCAGAGTTCACAGATTTCGTATGAAAAAGGAGTGTAACCATCATTGACAATGCTTTATACTGACTATATTTGAAATGACTATAGTTTGGATATAGTCGGTTAAATAAAACATATTAAAATTAATTTCACCTATTCCTTTCTGTTGTTTTTTTTTTTAAACATGGCCACGGAAAGCGGAAAAAACGGCACATGTGGCTCATATTACATTTCTGCCGGACGGTGCTGCTCTTGAGCAGAGAATGTTATAGTTAACAAAGAGCTATGAAAAACAATTACTAGCTCTTCAAGTTCCCTGAGGAATTTGAAAATATATGTCCCAGACACCTTTGCAAGTGACCTAGTGAAATGTTGATTTTTACCAAGAAAAGCAACACAGGAAAAGCTGCTGAGGATCCCCAGGTGAGCCTCAGTAATAATACTTCAAGGGCACATGCCAGGCGTGGGGCTGGGGCCAGATTCCACGCCAGTGCCGCCACTTACCAGGGACCCTGGGCACCGCTCTGCTCTGAGCTCAGAAAGGGGCTAATGGCACTTGCTCTGAGCCCCCATGAAGGGGCTCCTGAAATGAAGAGTACCAGTTTATCTAAAAAGCTGGGAAGCAAGTAAAAATAGCGGTATCTCCATCACTGGATCCTTCCCCTGCTGTGTTCAACTTGCAGAAAAAGAGGGAAACGATACAACGTATGTGCACCTAAGACACTTTTTCAAACACCCCGTCCCGGTTGTCCTGGACTCGGTACAGACCAGCCTGTCGCCTATACCTTCTACATCTACACTGGGGTATGGGGCCCTGGTGATCATTCCCAGGGGGGATACTAGGCCTGTGGGTCCTAAACTGTCAGAAAAAGAGGTCATGCCCAAGGCAGGGAGGAAGGTTGATGCACTGTAGAAAGGCTTCTGTTCTAAAAACCAGGACTAAGGCGGCTGATCAAGCATTCACTTCCCCCCTGAAGACCTGGACGATGTGACGTCTTACTACACTTGCCTGGAGTGCGTGGGACATAGCATTAGACCCACGAGCAATGTGGGTAAACGCGGATCAAGGAGGAACTCAGCTCTGCCTTCTGAATTCACCAGGTATCTCAGGCTAATTTGGAGTCACAGCTCTGCACGCTGGGCCCTCTCACTAGATGACATCCTCTTTGGAGGACAGGAGTGTATCTTATCCTTTTTTTATCCTCCCTCAATGCTCAGCCCAAAGTAAAGACCGAAATGACCTGGGGTACGTTCTATGTTCACTTTCTACAATGGAGAATTTCTAATATTCGTAAAAGTCAACAGCACAGGATAAGGAACCCTCACGGGCCGTCTCCCAGCTGCCAGAAAGATGGACTTCGGGTCCCTCCTGTCTCATCCATCCCCCTTCCTGGGACAGATGTGAAAAAGGAAGCCCCTGCCCTCCGAGAGGAGGTGCCGAGCAGGGGCATCTGTTTTGGAAATTCTGGAAACAGGTCTCGAGCACTCTCGAAACTCCAGCATGTCTTGAAATTCAATCACCCTTTAAGAAATGTTTCACCCTCTAATCATTAGGGTGTTACACATTAAGTGCAGAAAACCGAGAAGATGAAAAGTATTTCAAAGAAACCACCTGAAATCTCATTACCAAGAAACAACCACCGTTAGCATATGGTCCGTTTTCTGCCAATCTTTTAACTGTGGGCATGTGTGCACATTACTGTTGTTATTATTTAAAAATGGGAATTGAGATAACAGTATTCAGAACAAGAGGTAGGTTCCCGAATCAAATGCCTACCGAGGCCAGAAAAATGAGACAAGTGCCCTGTGAAAGACTGGGGGATGGGGTGGGGGCAGCGCTGCCCGCCAGGCTGCTGCCACCTAGGAGGGAGCATCGAGCTGACGGGTTTTCAGATGCTGCAGAAGCCGGAAACCCAGGTATTTTAAAGTGTGAAATGAGACTTTTAAATGATAGCACTTAATGCAGATTTTACTGAACACCAGGGGCCAACTGAACTTGGCTTTGCATGGGATTTGGCCTGGGGGCCTCCAGTTTGAGAGTCCTGAGAAGGGGCCTGGGCCCATGCTGCTTTTCCCACACTGCTGTTCCACAGGCACGTGCCTTAACTGATAGCCTTTGAAAGCATATAGTTTTCAACTTCCATCACGTGGACGCACCATCATTTATGTAATCATTGGTCTACCGCTGGCTTTACAGAAGGTTTCCAGTGATCCCTTACTAAGCACCAGGCTTTGGAGTTAAGTTAGCTCCAACCCACCAGATGACATCACGCCATATTCCAGTGGCACTTCTTTGCTAAAAGCAAACCCACCTCTTCTTCGGGAGTTTAATTTTGGCCATGTAGCTCAGACAGTAGTTGATTAAATCCTGGATTAGGGCCTCACCCAGGTGACCTTGAATGTTCTAGATAAAGAAAATACTGGAGTTAACTTGACACAGTGGGAGGCCTTTTCAAAATGGCTTTCCAGCAAACCCAGGTCTTTAGCCTCTGTGGCTGGAGGGTCACCAAGCGGTGGTGGGGACACACCCCCCTGCCTTTCTCCTTTTCTCCCTTTTTCTCTGGTTGAAAACATTAGGCAAACCAGAAAGGGCCTCAGTCAAAACCATTTTCTGCTTCATGACTCAGGATTTTTGTATTCATTATCTCTCAAGTGCTTCCTGGAAGCCCCAAAGAGTTTATTGCTGCTGCCTTTTATTCAATTAAAATATCTGCAGACACTGATAGAAAATATATTTTGTTCCACTTTGGCTTCCTCTTACGTCTGAATAGAACGATCCTAATGGTAATAAGAGCTACATGGTATCTCTTAGAAATGCTTGCAGCAAGGCAACTTGCCCTAGTCTTTGCTACCATAATAGAAATATTAGATTAAGTGACCTTGAAAAACAATTATAAAAATTTAGTTAACAATTTGGAATGTGTACTAGTCACATGGTTCAATATCCAAAATGTAAAAAATACAGGGTGAAGATTCATTACCACTCTTCTCCCAAATATAACTCCCTGGAGGCATTCAATATCAAATACCTTGTGAGAAAACATTTCACTAGTAGTACAGAGTAGTCTGGATACTTGCAAACCTACCTGTTTGCACAAGAGTTTCCCATCTTTGTATGCTACCAAGCCATTTTCAGGAAACACATAATCATACTTTTCAACCACTGCCAACAAAACAAAATTGAGAATGCAATGAATTGGACCCTGTGTTTCTATTTCTTGATTAACACTAATCGCCAATAAAAATGCTAAACTCCAGTAATGACTGAAAGGCTATCTCATCTTAACAGATTGGGAGGGTGGAAAAAAAGCTCCTTAAAAACTTTTTTAAAAAGGCTCTTCATTATAAATTTAAAAGATGACAATTAGGCTGCAGATTGGAGAGTTGGTGGGCACCTCAACGATGGCTCCCAAACCCCACTGTGAATCTGCATCACTGGGGCAGTGATGAAAATCTGCAGAATTCCAGGCTCTGCTCCCAAGGTTTCTGAATCAGAATCTGCAGGGGCCAGGTTAAGAATCAGACTTTTTTTTTTAAAGCTCTTCAGGCGAGTCTTACATTCATTCACATTTGAAGACCACCCACATAAATCTTAATGGAGTCTCAAACTCTAGGTGCTTGCCAAAATGCAGATTCCCAGGCACTATGTGTTGGGTGGGGCTCCCACATCTCCATTTGAATGAGCTCCTCAGGTGATTCTGATACAGGTGGGTCTTCCACTTTCTTCTGGCTCGCTACTGTTTTGATTCTGGAGTTTCGACTCTTACTCTCTGAAATGTAAGATGCTGTGCTACACTGACAAAACCTCTCTGAGCCTCTGGTTAATTATGTGACCAGAGGCAGAAAGGGCAATCAGGACCAGGAAACAGGATCCCCGGGTCTTAATGTGTCCCATTATGTTGTTTATAACGTTTCTAAACAGAGCACCTACAAGGAAAATTAAGTGTAACCAGAACAGAGAGTTTTAAAGGGACTACACAGATCCCTCTTTCAGTAACTGGTTAAATAAATACACCCCACACAGATTTGCACTGTAAGATATTACACCTAGAACAGTGGTTCTCAACTGGGGGTGATTTTGCCCCCTGGGGACATTTGGCAGTGTCTGGAGACATTTTTGGTTGTCACACTGGGTGTGGCAGCACTACTGGTATCAAGTGAGTAGAGGCCAGGGATGCTGCTAAACATCCTACAGTGCACAGGACAGTGAGAATTACTGGCCCAAAATGTCAACAGTGCCAAAAAGAATGCTCAATCCATCTCTCTCTCTACCTGCTATTTCTTATAGGCCAGGCACCCTGGAGGCCCTGGGGCCATGGAGATGAATAATCCATAGCACTAGTCTTCAAGCCAAACATAACCAGACAGTTTCCAATTATCAGAGTGCTACACCCACAGCACTAGACTCTCTTTGACGGTAGTTGCTAAAGTATGATTCCCATGCCCTACAGACCCATGCCCTTCAGAATCTCCAGTGAAGGGGCACGTAAGAATCTCCACCTTCCTGGGGTCCTGGGCTTGAGTTTCTGGTTCACTAGGTGGGGAGGAGCCTGGGTGCCTCCCGACTAGGGAACTCTGGGGAACACTGCGATAGGGCAACAGAGGGAGGCATGAAGACCCGGAGCACCCCTCAACACCTGGGTGAGAAGGACGTCAGGAGATGGGGCCTGAACTAAGGCCAGAAGGGCAGTTAATAGGGACCAACAGGAAGGACTGCAGGCCGAGAAAGAGACACCCATCTTTCTAGGTGAATCTGTCCATGTATCCGAGTACCAACTGTTCCACTAGCAACTCCAGAAATTTATTTATAGGACTAAAAACAGAGGAAAAATAAAGGCAGAGAAAATGTTTCCCCAAACAAGGAAGCAGGAAGCCTGAAGCCTGCCACACGGGGATGAGGGCTCGGGGCTCCTGTGATACTAAATGGCAACAGGTCCCAACGTCATGAGAAGTTGACCTTTTACCAAAATGTAGCCAGCAACGTGGAGTTTACCATCATTTCCCAGTTGCTCCTGTACTTTCTCAAAGTCCGACCCGCCTACGACTCCAACTTTGATCTTCTGCCTCAGTTTTTGTAGAAAGCAATCCATGTCTTTGGTAATTTTCTGCATTTCAAAAAGGAAAACACAACAGTCAAGAGCCACGAAGTAATCGGGAGACTAAAATCCCAAGAGTGATACAACCCTTATTTTTATAACTGCCAATTTGGTTTCTAGGTCTACAGATAAGACCAACTATTTAGTCGTGCTTTTGGGACATCAACTTTTTTATTGGAAAAAAACTTGTTAAATTTTACTTATTTTTACCTAGTTTAAAAACACACAAGAAATATATTAACAGCTGTTATGTACTGCTCTAGCCTTTTTTCTGTGCATTTATATATACACTTGTCTATATGCACATATATAAATAGGTACTTTTTGAAACACAAGTGGACTCATTCCACATCTTGTGCAATGACTTGCTTTCTCAGCACTGAGTTGTGATTTTTTCCATAACGCATGTAGACCTACCCCAGTCCTTTCAAATGCCACACTGTGCTCCATTTATGGATTTAAGTTGATTAAAACAAAATAACATAATGAGATTAAAGAGGAAGTTGAGAGTTGATTTATTATAATTATATAAACAAACAAAAAGCCTTAGAGTAAGATCACTAGATTTTTCAGTCTCTCCTGAAAGAAAAGCTCTATCTATAAATAGTGGTCTCAAGACTTCCCTGGTGGTCCAGTGGGTAAGACTCTGTGCTCCCAATGCAGGGGGCCTGTGTTTGATCCCTGGCCGGGGAATTGGATCCTGCATGCTGCAACTAAGAGTCTGCATGCAGCAACTAAGACCCGGTGCGGCCAAAATAAATAAATAAATATTAAAAAAAAAATAAATAGTGGTCTCAGTGGTATAATTTTATGCTACTTAAATTCCAAACCGTGTGCCCATTCAAAAGAAATTTTAAACTGAGATGAAAAGATATCCCTGTGTTCAAGCAAATCACAATGAAGTTTTTAAACTTTTATTTCATTACTTTTAGCAATCTTAATTGTACACTTACATGGAATATCTACACAAATAAAGTTACCAGAAATTAAAAACAAAAAATCCACTTAACTCAACTTCAGTACAAAAACATCCAGAATTCAATCTTCTCTTTTTTTTTTTTTTTTTTTGGTACGCAGGCCTCAGCGGCCATGGCTCATGGGCCCAGCCACTCCGCGGCACGTGCGATCCTCCCGGACTGGGGCACAAACCCGTGTCCCCTGCATCGGCAGGCAGACTCTCAACCACTGTGCTACCAGGGAAGCCCTTCTCGTTTTCTATATATATATGTGCATAACTGAGTCACTTTGCTGTACAGTAGTAATTAACACAACACTGTAAACCAACTATACTTCAACAAAATTAATTTTTTTTTTTTTTTTTTTTTTTTTTTTTGGTACGCAGGCCTCAGCGGCCATGGCTCATGGGCCCAGCCACTCCGCGGCACGTGCGATCCTCCCGGACTGGGGCACAAACCCGTGTCCCCTGCATCGGCAGGCAGACTCTCAACCACTGTGCTACCAGGGAAGCCCTTCTCGTTTTCTTAAAAAAAATTTTTTTAGAGTAATACATGCATATAATTAATAAAATTGTACAGAAGGGCTTACATTAGAGTGCAATCTTTTCTACATCTTCCGGTGGAATCTTGACCTAATAGACAAAATCTAGTGGCCTCTGAGTCAGTGATTGTGAAAATGGGTCCCAGAGTCTGCACAACTGCTTTACTCAGAACCGACGTCAGAATGCAAGTGGGGAAGATTCCCATGATTGCAAAATATTAAAAATGCAACACAAACGCAATACTTCCACCTTCAAACAGAAGCCTAAGGGTACAATTTACTTTCTCTTGACCCTTGTGCACACTGATGAGCTAAAGGGTATTGCTGTCCAGCTATCAGACGTACTCTGCAACTTACATTGGTCAGAGGCACCTTTTCGCTTCCAGATGGCAGCAAATACTTTTTGACAGGAAATAAGACCTAGCTGCTCGTGACCACAATAGAGCATCTAAACTACTCCGCACTGCAGGAGAGATTTGGAGCAAAATAACCACACAGCCAAATTGTCATGTTTCTAAATAACTCTCGTGCTGATAATTTCAAGGAATTCTAAATCATCCCAGACAAAATAAAGCAGAGAAAGAGCCAAAAGCTTGGAATTAAGGTGAAAAAATGTTAAAAGTTCACCTTCTGAAAAATTTTTAAAAAAATTATAAAAGACTTTTTTGGGACAATTAAGGAAAACTGAGTGGAATGAGGAAGAGTTAGAAAATAGGGCCTGTGGGCCAGACCCAGCATGCTGCTTGTTTTTGTAGAGTGACTGGAACACAGCCATATATCCATTCATTTCCGAGGTGTCTGTGGCCACAACTATAGATATGAGTAGCTGTGACAGAGTCCATATAGCCTGAGAGCCTCAACCATTTACTATCTGGCTTTTTACAGAAAAACGTTTGCTGACCCCTGGACCAGGGTATAAAATAATATTAGGGAATTGGTGACAGTTTCCTTAAGTATGATGACGGTACTTTGGTTACAACACATGTCCTTGTCCTCAAGAGCTGCAGGTGCGAACATTTAGGGGTGAAGCACCATTATGACTACAGCTTAGGAAGTGGCACAGAAAAGATTAAAAAGAGAGAAAGTTAATATCAATCACTGTTGAATTTAAGTGGTGGGAATATGGATGTTTTGGGTACTGTATTTTTCCATTGATTCTGTACGTTTGAAATTTTTCATGATAGGAAGTTGGAAAACAATTCACCCAGGTTTATACCCTGGTTCTAAGTCTCAACTGCTTTTAGATGCGATGGCATTTCTTAGGAAAGTACTCAGAACAGCAAAATTCTACTAAAACACTAAAATGTGCAAAGCTCTGGACTCCGTTCTAATTAGATTTTACCTGTTTAGGTCATATACTATTTCAGCAGCTGCAGGAAAAGATAACCCATCTGATTGCTTTCGGATTGTCTTGTGCTTATCAATGTTTGAGAACGCGAGTATTGAGGAAGGGAAAGGTTGTACAATGAACAGAACTGTTGCTAAAATAGTTTTTATTTTTTATTTTTAAAATAGCTTTATTTTTTAACCTTGAGCACCCAGCACAAAGAAACAATTCTATTTTTTTTATTTTTTAAATTTATTTATTTATTTATTTTTTTAGCTGTGTTGTGTCTTTGTTGTGGCACACAGGCTCTGTCTAGTTGTGGCGAGTGGGGCTACTCTTCATTGTGGTGCGTGGGCTTCTCATTGCGGTGGCTTCTCTTGTTGCAGAGCACGGGCTCTAGGCGCACAGGCTTCAGTAGTTGCGGCACGCGGGCTCAGCAGCTGTGGCACACGGGCTTAGTTGCTCCGTGGCATGTGGGAACTTCCTGGACCAGGGCTCGAACCCATGTCCCCTGCACTGGCAGGCAGATTCTTAACCACTGTGCCACCAGGGAAGCCCCGAAACAATTCTCTTTAAAATTAGATTTTTTTTTGAGTGTAAAAATTTACTTACATTCGCCAAAGAATATCACGTTTCAAATGTTTTAAGGGAGAACACTGTGGGTTGCCTGGTCTCGCTGCTATTTCATACTTCATACTTCATGCTTATATATCCTGGTACCTTCTGGGAATCAGAAGCACGTTCCTGAATGACACACCTAGTAACAGAACAGCCTCCACCTTGGAGCAGTAGCAGAAAACGGCAAACTTAGCAAATAACGATGCCCTGAGGCCCAGAGACTTGTACCAGATCTCTTGTGTGAAATCAAGGTCATGGTTTCACTGAGTCTGTTTCCTTATTTAAAATGGAAATAACTATCCTACCAGGGATGAAAGAGGAAGAAAAGTTAAGAGGGTCTAATGATACTGTGTAAAAAGGCTTGGAATGTAAATCCGAGGCCATTACAGCCAATGGGCCAAATTGAGAGCAGTTTTACTGGAACGCAGCTATGCTATGTCTACAGAAGGTCTATAGTTGCTTTTGCATTAAAGTAGTTACTACAGACCATATGGTCGGCAAACACACACGTATTTGCTATCTGGCCTTTTACAAACAATGAATTGCTGACATTGGCTCCAGACCACTATGGGCTAATTAACAACCTACAAGTGTGCACGGATCACTGAATCTCAGAATCAAAAAGGGCCTTTGGAGAACTTGCAATTGAGCATCATCACTAGATACATAGCACCTGTGGCTCAGAAAGGTCAAATGATATGGACGGCTAAGGTCACAGACATTCGTTGTGAATTCTGGAGCACACATACCACTGCTTTCACCTGGCCCAAACTAAGCAGGGTAGAGCTAGAACTTGAAGACAGTGAGGCTACTTGGGCCAAGTCTCAAGTTCAAATGGCTGGTGTTCGGTGACTAATCTGTGCAAGGGGGAGGTCAGAGTGAGCAAAGATCCCAAATGTTAATCTTAACTGAAACATATCCGTGCCTACGGCAACAAAATCTGGAAATGAGAAGTTTCTAGGAGTCCAAGGAGGTTCTTAGCAGGCAGCCTGCAGCAATCTAGGTCTCCTCCGTCGCCCCACTCCACTGCAGGGCTGGAGAAGGGAGTGGTGGCGGTCGCTGATATTAACTGAATATTATTGAACCCAGTCTACCGTATGCAAGATACTTTCATGAACTTATATGATTTCATTCGACACCCACAAACACCACATGCAACAGGTCATATCCCCACTTAACGTCATAGATGCTAAGGCTCTGAGGTTAAATGACTTTGCTCAAGGTCACACAGTTGTCAGGAGGTAAAGCTAAGACTCTACCAGGTCCGTTTGACCTGGAAACCTATGTCTTTCACATCAGGCTACAGGCAAAGACCACACGTCATAGGTCTGAGGAGGGCACCCAAGCTGGTAAAGGGGCAGAGCTGGGGTTCAAACCCGGGGCTGGAGGTGAGAGTCCAGAACTGCGTTTTCCAACCCAAGCTTCTTGCTCTCTAGAGTTTTCCGGCCTGTCCCATCTCTTCGAGGACCCTGAGGTCTTGAAGAGCTGGTGGGAGCTTCCGTCTCATTCCTCCAGGAACCCAGAGTAGAGGTCGGTCCCTTCAGGGGAGGTAGGCGGTCCTTAGCCCCGTCTGGGAGCAGCAGGGGGCTCTGCACCGGCTGCCGCCAGCCCGCCGGACGCCGCTTACCTGCCGCGGGGCCGTCAGGGTCCCGTCCACGTCGAAGAGGCAGAGCGCTGGGCCGAGCGCCGCCATGACCCCAGTTCCCACGCGAACTTTACAGGATTCGAAGGCACCTGGAACCTGCCTCGGAACTTCCGGGACCAGCCCCCATGCCGCAGGGCACGCCGGGAGGAGGAGAATCCACTCCCATAATGCCTCGGACTCCGGTAGCTGTTCTCCCTGGACTACAGATCCCAGAATGCAACGCGCCTCGACGCTGCCCTATTAGGGCCGAACACGCGCTCTTAGAGGTTCCGGGAGTAGGTGGGATTCACTTCCGGCAGCAGGCACTAAAGTCATGGTAAGAAGGCGGATGGTGGGAAGTAAGGGAGGTGACGTGCTTTGTGGGTCGGGGGCAGGCCTGGGGCAGGTCTGCAGACACCTGGGGTTCTGATTCGGAGAATCCATGGGAGGGACGTGGGTTCCGATTTGTTATTCCCCGCTCTCCTCTGCGCTCAGGTCACGTGGGCCAGCAACTGCGATAACTAAAACTCACTGAGCACTCGCCGAGCATCGAGTGCATTTGAAGGCTTTAAAACCATCATCACATTCAGTATATTTTGGATACCCATTTTGAAAGATGAAGAAACTGGGGCCCAGAGAGGTGGAGTAATTTGCCCAAAGACCCACTGGTCTTTGACTGTAGGAGTCGGGATTGGAACCCAGATCTGACTTCACCGCCCAAAGTATCTTTCACTGCACTATTCGAGGTGTGGAACTGTGCATCTCATAAAACCCTTGTGCTACGGGTTGACGCCTCCCTCCTCCTCCGTTCTACCCCCATCCTTCAATTTAGGCCAAGTAAACAGCGTTTCTCTTCTGACCCCAAGATGACGCTTTAACCTGACCGAGAATTGGGTAGTTATTATGATGAATATCTTGCGGATTTGTTCCCCACTAGGACATTGATTGAGTTTCCTGCTTGGGGAAATGTCACACACGCTGTGGATCCAGTGCCAGCCCAGAGTTGGCCCTCTCAAGGTATTTGTTGAATGAATGAAGGCTGCGCTTCCTTTCCTATACCTACTTGAGCTGTCTGGAGGAAAGAGGACCGGTTTAAAAGTCAGACTCTGCCCCACTCACTGGCTGTGTGTCTTTGGGTAAATTTCTTACCTTCTCTGGGCTTAATTTTCTCCGTGGTAAAGTAGAAGTAGTGGTTCCCATCGCAAACAGCTTTTGTGAAGATCATGTGAGGTAAAGCATCTGGCTTTACCTTTCTTTCCGTCTCTGGCAGTGATGCCGGCCTCACAGGATTGGTGGGAGCCTCCATGTAAGACGCTTTGTAGCCGTTCCTTGTGTGATTAGCGTGGTTGAGTTCCATGAGAGAAATGGTCTCCCTGTCTCCCTTTCAGGCTGCCTTCCTCCGAGCTGTGCCGCGGTCGCCAGGGCCAGCTGCATGGGGAAGGCCTCTCCACGGGCTATGGTGCTGCAGTGGGCGGGATCCTAGGAGGTGGGTGGGAAGCAGGCCACCAGCCTCCAAGGAGAAACCACCCGGCACAGAGACAGAGACATTTCAGATGGTGTACCGGTTTGATGCCATCAGGGCTTTCGGGTACTTGTCTCGGCTGAAGGTGGCACAGACGGCCCTGACGGTGGTGGCCTTGCCGCCTAGCCTCTACTGGTACTTCCAGGGCCTCATGACCTTCAACTCCCTGTGCCTGGCGGGCGGGATCGCTGGCTTTGCCCTGGCCATGTTGTGCTGGATGAGCCATTTCTTCCGGAGGCTGGTGGGCATCTTGTACGTGAATGAGTCGGGCACCATGCTGCGGGTGGCCCACCTGACCTTCTGGGGCCGGCGACAGGAGACATACTGCCCTGTGGCCGACGTGATCCCCATGACGGAAAGCCAGGATCGGCCTCAGGAGCTGTTCGTGCGGATCCAGCAGTACAGTGGGAAACAGACCTTCTACCTCACCCTGCGCTACGGACGCATCCTGGACCGAGAGCGTTTCACACAGGTGTTTGGGATGCTGGACAAGTTCAAGTGAACGGACAGGAGCCGGGCCTCCTGCAGGCAACCTGAGGGTGTGGGCGGGGCTGAAGGAGGGGGTCGGGCAGCTGGAGACTTTGCCGTGGCACCTGGGAACTTGTCTTTTGGGATGAGGAAATTCATGAGATAGAAGTGAGTAACTGGGTTTAGAAAGAGGCCCTGAGTGCAGATTCTTAACTGCACTTGTGTGTGACATTCAGATAATGGCCAGAAGTTTCTGTTAAGAGCCAGTTCTTGGAGGAAGTGATGCCAGGCTTTCTCGAACAGTTACACTGCTGTGAAATCAAAGAGAGAGAGGTGGGGGGTGGGAGCCAGAAGACTTGGGTCTGTCCGTTTCCAAATCCCTGTCCTGGGGCAGGTTATCAAGTCTCTCAGAACCTTGGTTTTCACATCTTAAAGTGGAAAAATCCTCCCTGTCTCCTGGGATGGGTGTGAGAATAAACAATAAATGTCATTGTTAGTTCAGAGGTGATGGCGCCGCAAAAGGCTTCCAGGCAATGGGTAGGGATTTCACCAGCCCTATGCTGCGCCCTCTTGTGGACCCAGCGGCGGGGGGACCAGGATGAAGCCTAGAGGTGGGTCGTTCATCCTGCCAGCACAGTAGCTGCACAGCCACTGGGGCAAGGTTGTAATCCGAGCAAGTTCACCGCCCAGAGGTCTAGGGGCTCTCACATCAGAAGGCTTTGCAGTGTGATAAAGTCAGATGAACTATATGCTGGTGTGATACTTTATAAAATAAAGCCAGTTATATGTAATGTCCCCCGTAATTAGCAATATGCTTATTATATAATTTGTAACAAAGTAAAGAGGACAGAAGTCATGATCTTTGATTCTACCACTCAGAAGTCAATGACTAAATTTTGTTTTGTGACCTTCCAGTCTTTTTTATTTTCAAATCATAGTAAAATATAAACATAAATTTATCCTTTTAATCATTTTAAGTGTACACTAAGTGGTATTAAGTATATTTAGTGTTTTGCAACCATCACTTCTCTCCATTTCCAGAACTTTTTCATTATCCCAACCAGAAGCTGTGCACCCATTAAATAGTAACCCCCCAACACCCCCTTTCTCCAGCCCCTGGCAACCACTAATCTGCTTTCTGTGTCTATGGATTTGCCTATTCTGGATATTTCATGTAAATGGAATCATCCACTGTGTGGCCTTTTATGTCTGCCTTCTTTCACTTGGCATAATTTTGCAAGGTTTACCCATGTTGTAGCAGGTATCAGAACTTCATTCCCTTTTTATGGCGGAATAATATGTATATAGCACATTTTGTTTATCCATTAATCTTTTGATGGACATTTTGATTGTCTCCACCTTTTGGCTGTTGTGAGTAATGCTTCTGTGAACATTGGTGTACAAACATCTGAGTTTCTGCTTTCAGTTCTTTTGGGTATTTTCTGAGAAGTGGAATTACTGGGTCATACGGTAATTCTAAGTTTAACTTTTTGGGGACCTGCCAACCTTTTCCATAGTGGCTACACCATTTTATATTCCCACCAGCAATGCATCAGAGTTCCAATTTATCCACATCTTTTTTTTTTTATATATATAATAGCCATCCTAATGGGTGTGTACTTCACTGTACTTTCAGTATTTACTTAAAACATAGATGTTATCCTGTATCTGAAATTGGCTTTTTTTTGCTTCATGTTATAACATAAGACTACGTCAGTTATAAACATTCATTTAAAATACTCAATCACAAGGAAGAAACCTTGTGACTATGTGAGATGCTGGATGTTAACTTACTGTGGTAATCATTTTACAGTATATACATATATAAATCATGTTGTATACTTTAAACTAATACCATATTGTATGTCAGTTATATCTCAATAAAGTTGGAAAAAATGGGCAGCATACCTTACAAATAGATAAAAACAAAAGGCCCCGATTATTTGATTTTTTTTCATTTAAATACTTTTTATGCAAAAAAAAAAATCAGTAATTGCAAAATATTCCACTGAGTGGATGTAGCTGGTCCTATAACCTTTCTTGTTTAAATGATCTCCATTTTTTCAGTGCTATAAAGAATGTGATAAATGCCAACTATATGGAGAGATATGTTTCCTTTGTGTAGACTGCAAATGGCATTTTGAGAAAAGTGACTTTATAATCACGATAACGTGAAAGAAGTTGTTAGATCGTCTCAATTTTTTTTTTTTTTTAGATCCTCTCAATTTATTGCATTTCACAGAAGCAAGTAAAGCATGTAATTCCAGACAGTTTGTTCCTGCAGGCTTCCAAATCAGCCAGTCATCCCAGACCTCTTCTGCTGGGTGCTGAAGGCACCACGGTTCATAAAACGGGAGGATTTTGGCCTTTGGACTGACAGCATCTCAGTGGGCAGAGAGGGTGGATGCTAAGTGCATGTTTATAATTAGAAATGGGGAGGGACTTCCCTGGTGGTCCAGTGGTTAAGAATCCGCCTGCCAATGCAGGGGACACGGGTTTGATCCCTGGACAGGGTAAGATCCCACATGCCACGGGGCAACTAAGCCCGCGCACCGCAACGAAAGATCCCGCATGCTGCAACCAAGACCCGACACAGCCAATAAATGAATGAATGAATAAATAAATAAATATTTTTAAAAAGAAATGGGGAAAAGTGCAAGGAAAGAGAAGAGTGGGGTGGGCTGAGGCAGAAGAACAGGAGGGGGTGAGGTTGGGAGAAGGGCCCGGATGGCCTGGGGCTGGGACTTTGAAGGGGGCCCCAGGTGTGTGGAGGAGATGGACGTGAGCACCGCTTGTTCAGGCTGAGGGGACACAAGTGTGCGTTTCTGCCCTGGGCAGGAGTGGGGTGGGTGCCTTTGCTAAGGGGAGGACCCTGAATTTGATCCAAATCACTGTGGGGAGCGTTTGAAGGTCAGTGAAAGAAAGCTTGGGAGCTCTTAAGAACAAGAGGAAACAGCTTTTAATTTGTATTTGTTTTTAATTAAAGATGCAAATGAAAGGGCATAGACTTACGGATTTGTCGTTACCTCTGTTAAATTCCCATCACATGTTAATTCCAGTCAGTCAAAGGCCATGGTCTGGGGAGTGTGTGACCACGTCCCTCAGATGTTTGGGAATGCTGGGCTCCCATTGTCAGCTGGGGTATATCTGTCTAGATGGAGGGGCTGTGCGTGCCGTGGACAGTGTGACCCAGAGCCCGGTTGTGGGCCTGGGGATTCCCGGAGAGCCGCAGACCCACTCAGAAGTGCCGGCTCTTAGGGTAAATGGCATGTGGTTCCACTGACTTAAGTTTAAAGTTTATACCAAGTTTAAAAATACAACCAGAACCTGACTGCTCTCACCTGCTCCAGCCCTGCCATTTCGATCCAAGCTGCCCTCATAGCCTCTGGATTATTGCAACCTGCTGCTTCCATCCTTGCCCTTCTAGAGTCTGTTCTCGCAGCAGCCGAAGTGATCCTTTCTTTCTTTCTTCCCTTCTTCCTTTCTGCCGCACCTTGTGGCTTGCGGGATCTTAGTTCCCTGACCAGGGATCGAACCCATGCCCCCTACAGTGGAAGCATGGAGTCCTAACCACTGGACTACCAGGGAAGTCCTGCCAAAGTGATCCTTTTAAAAAAGAGAATCACATCACTGCTGTAGAAGCTGAAGTCCTTACTGTGACCTACAGTGCCCAGCATGGCCTGGCCCCGCCCCTACCCCCAGCTTTCTTCCCTCATCCACAACTCTGCACTGACCACTTCAGTTAGCTATATTTCCCTTGCTCTTACTCCAATAATCAAGGACCCCACAGCCTCAGGGCCTTTGCACTGACAGTTCCTCTGCCTAAAAGCCTTTCTCCCTAGGTATCTACATAGAAGTGTCTGTCTGTCTGTCTCCAGTTTCTCTCTCTGTATAACAGGGGTGTTACTATTTATCCTCAAGAAGTTGTACTGAGGATTCAATTATATAGAAGACTCGATTATATAATCTTTAGAGCTGCTGGTTCCCTTCCCTACCGTTCCCTCACCTGCTTGTCAGTGACTTCAATTCCTGTGAACCTCTTCTCTCAAAGACACAGTCTGTGCCTATAAAATGTCTTAAGAGGGATTAATGATCTGACCTTGACTTATTAAAACCCAAAATTAAATAGGCCTGTTGGGCTACCTGTAAGCACTTACCTGAGTGAGCTTCACCCCCTGGAGATTCTGATTATGTCTGGGGTGGATCCCCAGAATCTGTCTTTTTGTCAAGCTTGAGGCTAATTCTGCTATGCAGCCATGCTGGGAATTTCTGAAATAGATGACCAGAGTGGACAACACCAGAATGACACATGCCTCTGTGTCCCTGGGCCAATTTTTTTTTTTTTTTTTCCTACAGAATAGGTTCTCCGCCTGGGCTCTGTGTGTAGAATCACCTGGACACCTCTTAAAAAATACTGTTGCCCAGGCCCATGACCAGTTTCCCTAGAGGGGATTCTCATGCGTAGCCTGATTTGACAATTACTGCCCAGAGGTGTCAGCTCAGTGGGAGGAGACAGCCCCGATTCTCACCGGCTCTGGCACAAAAGAGCCTCCACTTGGATGTGTGGTTTGCTCATGCGGTACCAGCAGAGGGCACACAGAGCAAATGCATTATTCTGTCCCTTTATTTCCAAGCTAAAATTACATGTGACAAGGGAAACAGTTTAGGGTTTCTGCAGTGCACCAGCAGCGCAGTAGTACCCAGTTCCCATGCTCCAGATCAGCAACAACAAAAACAACAAAACTCGCCTGTGCTCAACCCTGCAGATTCTGGTTGGGCAGAAGCTGGGCATCTGTATTTTGATGCTTCCCAGGTAATTCCAAGGCACCCCAGGTTTTGAGAATCATTGTGTGGGATTGAGCCTTCCCAAGAGCCGTGCCTCTCTGATGGTCAAGCAGCTTCTCAGAAGATGGAAACGGTCTTTAGATTCAGGTGGTGTGTGGTTATATTGGTGATTTCCCCCTTGGAAAACAATTCCAAAATAATCATCTAATAGAAATATTCAAGCATGTATATGAGGATGTTCACTGAATGTTTCTAATAGTGAAACAAACACACAACAACAACAGGAAGCAAACTAAGTTGCCATTAGTAGGCAACACAGTTAAATAAGCTATGGAATATTACACGCCCTTAAAAAGAGTGAGGTTGAACCATATCTGCTGATGTGACAGGATAATCGTGGGGTAGTGTTAGGTGGAAAAAGCAAATCAGAGAACAATATAGTTCTGTATGATCCTATTTGTGATTTTAAAAAACACATTCCTAACTTTTCACAGTGGTTAATTCTGGGGAGAAGATTCAGGTGGATGAGACAGAGGGAAGACTACTTTGAACTTTATGGCCTTCTAGTATTGTTTAAAATTTCCGTAATGAGCATATCATCCATCTTAACAAATGAAGTAAAATGCTGTAATAAACACAATCTCTTTTGCCATCCTTTCCCCCTCCTGCCAGCTTTCGAGGTAAAGAGAAAAGTTTCTCAACCATGAATCTCCATTGTGGACTTGGAAGCTGGGTGGACAGTAGGAAACAGTCATTAAAAGCATTAGTGATACAACCGTGTTTGTATTTTGTAGACTGGTTTTCATTCCCATCTGCTGAGAACCATCTGGACTTTGGGCACCCCACCTGCCCTGGGCTGTGTATTATTTAGATGCAGGTAATGGGGTAACCTGCAGCACATCCATTTTCACATGGTAGTTGCTAAGGACTGAATGTTTGTATCCCCTCCTAAAATTCATATGTTGAACCATAGCCCCCCATGTGATAGTGTTTGGAAATGGGGCTTTTGGGAGGTGATTGGAGTCAGATGAGGTCATGAGGGTGGGGCCCCCACGATGGAATCAGTGCCATGTGAGGACACAAGCAGGAAGAGACCCTCACCAAGGACCCAACCCTGAACTTCCAGCCTCCAGAACTGTGAGAAATAAATGTTGGCTGTTTATGCTGCCCCATCTCTGATATTCTGTTAGAGCAGCCTGAGCTGAGACAGGTAGTCCTCCAGACCGTGGTGAGGTCTGCTCCAACTGGGGACATTCACAGTGTGCATGGCTGGGAGCCGTTGTCCTTCCTACACCGGTTACCCGAACTCAACCTTACCTGGTCATAGGCCCAGATATCCCACCCCCAGCCCATCATAAATAAAAATGTTTAATGCACTTCCCAGAACAGATTTGATGGGCTTAGCTGCTTGCAGGGGGCCAGCCTGGGGTGAGTTAGCCAAATAACTAGGAGCTTGCCCTTGGCTGCTTTAAGAATTCAGGTCTTGTGAGTCCCCAGATGGAAAGCCACCGGGTCCCTTTGAAACCTGGGCAGAGTTCCACTTTTATGGCCCTGTTTTGATCCTGCAGCATTCATTCAACTATAAAGTCATGCCTGATGAGGGTTAATCAGGCAGGGTCGATACCATCTGGCCACGTTTGTACCAACTCTAGTGACAAAACATCCGTTTTACTGATTAACAGTTGTAATCTGCTCTGGGATCTGGTGGGACTTGTCCCCGTGTTGGGAAGTAGATTTAACATTTAGAACTGTGTGTGAGCCAGGTTCACAGAGATCAAGTGGCAAAAGGAACCATCATGTATTAAGCACCTACCACGAGTCAGGAGATGATTACATGATTTTTTATTTTATTTATTTTGTTTATTTTTAGTTTTTGGCTGTGTTGGGTCTTCGTTGCTGCGCATGGGCTTTCTCTAGTTGCGGTGAGCGGGGGCTACTCTTCGTTGCAGTGCACGGGCTTCTCATTGCGGTGGCTTCTCTTGTGGAGCACGGGCTCTAGGTGCACAGGCTTCAGTAGTTGTGGTGCGTGGGCTCAGTAGTTGCGGCACGTGGGCTCTAGAGCACAGGCTCAGTAGTTGTGGTGCATGGGGTTAATTGCTCTGTGGCATGTGGGATCTTCCCGGACCAGAGATCGAACCTGTGTCCCCTGCATTGGCAGGTGGATTCTTAACCACTGCGCCTCCAGGGAAGTCCCGATTTCGTGATTTTCTTGAATCCTCCCAGCAGCTGTTGGAGTTGGAGAACCGGAGAGAGGTCGCAGGTGTAGGGTGAAGCACGTGGTTTGGAAGCAAGACTTCCTACCTGCTTGAACCCCAGCCCTGCCACTCCCAGGCTGTGACTGTGGGCCAGTAATATAATCACTGTATGTGCCTTGGTTTCTTCATCTGTGAATTAATGATAATAAAGGCACCCACCGAGGGTAGTTGAAGGGGCTGACTTACTACGTGAAAAGCACTTAAAAATAGCACTTGGTCCAGGGAAGCCCTCAGTTAAGTGTCAGCTGCTTTACTGTGATCACTCTCTGCGGGTGATGCTCAGAGAGGTGAAGTGACTTACTCAAGGTCACCCAGCTAGAAAGCAGCAGAGTTAGGTCATTCTACTGCCTTGTCCTGCCTCCCTGGGGGGTGGAGAAGGGGGAAGGACAGAAAATGGAAACAGTGAAGGTCCTGGCACCTTCCACCCACCTGCCTTAGGGATATACGCTTAGGAGCTCACACTAATGCTGACCAGTTCAAGTTCACTTTCCCAGGCCAGTGGCCAGGCTGGTGGTGAGAAGGGTCCTGAGTGGTTGATCCTCAACCAACCCCATGCTGACTGCATGTGCTCATTCTAATCCTGTCTCACATCCTGCCCTCCAGGCTGTGTGATGCTGGGCGGGTTCCCCGGTCTCTCTGAGCATCGGGCTCCTCATCTTACAAACAGGCAGACACATACATGGCTCATAGTGTCTTGTGAACATGACAAAGCCCCAGCAGAATATGCTTGTGCATAGCAGATGCTCAACAAATGATAAATATTATATGTGATTATTCCTTTTTTTTTTTTTTTTTTTTTTTT
>NW_006797892.1:1192725-1195651 GCF_000442215.2 Lipotes vexillifer | reverse complement strand
TTTTTGCGATATGTGGGCCTCTCACTGTCGTGGCCTCTCCCGTTGCCGGACGCGCAAGCTCAGCGGCCATGGCTCACGGGCCCAGCCGCTCCGCGGCACGTGGGATCCTCCCGGACCGGGGCACGAACCCGTATCCCCTGCATCGGCAGGCGGACTCTCAACCACTGCGCCACCAGGGAGGCCCTGTATGTGATTATTCTTAAAAGCATATTTAATGGTAGACATTGCTTTCCTAGTCAGTTATCTCATAGACCTGTTCGGTGTCGCAGCCGGAAGGAACCTTGGAAATCACGTGGTCCAAACCATACATTTTCCAGGTGAGAAAAAGAAGGGCCATGGAGGGCCACTGAGACAGCAGGGTGCAGGTGAGTCAGGAGCCCACGGCCCGCGGTTCTATGTCAGGACAGCAGCAGAGTCAAAGAGCCAGCTCATTTCCACAGGTGCTGACTCAGCATCTCTTCCGTGCCTTCCCACGCTGCACCTGCCTCCCGGCTGATTCCCATCAGTCATCAGCTTACCACCTCCACCCGTGTGGGAGAGAATGTGATTTAATTGGTTTGGGGTGGGGCCTGAGCATTAGGATATTTACAAAGTTCTTTAGGGCAACTCCAAAGTGCCTCTAGTGTTGAATGTCACTGTCCTGGATGTAGTGGATTCTGTGCTTTTCCCTCCCTCTCCATCCAGCGCATTATCGCTGTCCTGGTTGGGCCACCTGGTCATCTCGATGGCCACAGATTCCGACTGATCATCCAGTCTCTCTTGTTCACAGTGGACAATCAGGACATTCTTTCTAGAATGCATGTTGGATTACCCCCCTGCTCCAAACCTTTGGTGGCTCCATCAGTTCATGGAAGGCCCAGACTGGCACAGAAGGCCCTCCAGATCCGAGCCCTGCCTGTTTCTTTGGCCTGGTCTCCAGGCTCTTCTGCTCTCCTTGTCTTTGTGATCTAGTAAATGCTGAACGCTGTAGAAGTGCCTGCCTCATCCTGCCTTCGTGCCTCTTGGTCTGGAATGCCTTCCGCCCCTCCTCTGAGTCACTGGAGCAGTTCCCACTCAACCTTGAAGTTGAAACTCAGAGGCCTAACCTCCACCCTGACTTGGGCCTATCCTTTGTTCATGTACAATATCCTCCTGTATCCTGGTCCTTACGCTGGGTTGCCGTGACCTTTGCCCCACTGGAAGGTGAGCTGAGGGTAAGGACCACACCTTGTCCATCCCCATTACATGGCATGTCTTGGATGAACTCTGATGAACTGAATGGCCTCACCAGGCTTCTCAGCCCAAGGCAGACGTAACGCAGGAAGAGAATTCCCCCAAGACATCCCTAAGAGGTGCTTAATCATAGAAGCTTCATAAGAACTTGTGAAATAAGTCCTTACCAAAACCATTTCCAACCAAAAAGGCCACATTTACTCTGATGTTTCCATTATAAATATTTTGTTTTTAATTTAAGAATACTGATTAACACAGGAAACAGACTGAGTTCATGGACTTGTGCATATGGTCATCAGTTACACTGTGACGTGTTAATTTCTTTATCATTTATTGGCACTGTCAACAGAATACTGTAAACAAGATCACTTTGTATGCGTAAGTTAGCAAGGCTCCCTAGCTATGGTTTTCTACCATGAGCTGATATACAGATAGATATAGACAGGTATAGATATACAGGTTATATTAATGTTGTGCACGATTTTGCATGGTTACTGAGTGTCAGTAAAAATTATTTAAAAAACACCCATTTATAATAAAAGTGAGGATGTGCTAAGATTTGCCATGACTGGAGCTTGTTTTCTGTAAAAGTGATGAGATTTGCTAGCGACATTTACTAAACTCTATGGCACTAATGTGTGATGGATTCATTTCCGGACCGTCGGCCACAGAAGTTCTTCTGCGTGGGCTCTGCCTGAGCCAGCACCCTGTCCTCTGGGCTCCCTATGTTTTCACTAACCTCTGGCAAGTTTCTTGAGCGCTGCTGAGAATGTTTTCCTTGAAATTCTCGCAGCTACACCTCCACCTCCAAAAGAGAACGTCTCAGGAACTCACTATGCCGAGTCAACGAGGACTGGCTGATAAATGGCTTAACAAGTTTTATAAGTTACTTCCCTTGATAAGGAGTGAATAAGTCTGGAAATGACTTTCCAGATAAAAAAGATTTCGTTTCTCTGTCAGTGCCCTGTGGGGAGAGAACAAAATATTGGAGCCACCCTCTCCACCAAAGAGAGCCAACGTTTCTGGTTGTGCCCTGGCTTAAAAACCTTTTGGACTCCAGCAATCTCATTGTATGTTTGGATCCAATGCTAAAGTTCTCAGGAGAAAGCATACATGAATTATGGTTTGGTTTGCATTTTGCTTGTTTGTTAAATAAGGCCTTGAATCTTGGGATATTGCCTGTGGAATCTGGATCCCCAGTGAAAAGTGTGAGGCTGTGAACTCATGTGTCTTTGCATATGCTGTTCCCTTTCTGCAACACTCTTCCTTGTCTTGTCTACTTGGTGAACTCTTGTTCATCCTGCAAAATCCTGCTCAAATGTCACATTCTCCTTGGAACCTCCTCTGACCCTTAGGTGGATTGGGCCACTCCCTCTGATTTCCTGATGTTCCTACACATACAACTATTATGGCATTAATTGCTGGTTTAAGATTCTGTTGTCCCCAGTGGGATGTGAGTCCCTTGAGAGCAGGGACTAGGTTTTATTTCACCTTTGGATTTCTAGTGCTTAGCACTGGGCCTGGGACAGAGCAGGTATTTAATGCAAGTTTCATGAATGAATGACTGGATAAATAAATGAATATACAAATGAGCGAAAGCTTGCAGAGAGAGGGAGGCTCCATTTAGTTGGCAGTGCGAATGCCCTTGGACACAGCAGAGCTCCTTAAAAGCAACGGATTAGCACTGAGTGCAGGAATGCAGGGTGAACCGGGA
>NW_006797892.1:1167995-1192695 GCF_000442215.2 Lipotes vexillifer | reverse complement strand
CAGGAATGCAGGGTGAACCGGGATTCAGGGATTCCCCCTCGTCTGTTAAACACGTGACTGCCTTTCATTCTTGGCAAAAATAGGATGATGACCAAATCTGCTGAAAAGCGGAAGCAGAAAAAAAACAACCCACTTTGAGATCTTTGGATGGTTAGTTATTAAAAGAGAAAAGTGCCGAATTGAGAATCTTGATCTGCCCGGCTCCCAAAATAATCAACCAAGGCACCAGGAGACCAAGTGGCTTCCTTTTGGACAGACTTCCTTCATCTACCCGCTAAACAACACTCGTTGCTGGAGGACGACCAAATGCTCTTTTTAGGAGCATCTGAGGTCAAATCAGTTCCAAAATTGTCTCGCCTCCAGCAGAGACCCCCTTAGCCTCAGCCATCATCCAATTAAGCCTCTAAGCATCACCTGCCTGGTCATCTCAAAGTCACTCATGGCAGGAAAATCTCTGACTTGGAGGGGTAACGACAAGGAAGCCACCTTGCACCAACAGGCTACTTTTTCCTGCATGGAACTCTGGCGCCTTCAATTCATGATGCCTCCAGCAGGAAGACACCTAGTCCAGCTTTGATGTAGCAGCAAAGCCGTTCCTGGGACGGCTCAGAAGTGGAGCAGAGGTGGATGAGCAGAGCTAGAGAAAGGGTCCCGGGGCGAGGGGTCCAAAGTCAGACCCCAGGTGCCGTGGGGACAGGAGGAGGGGTCTCTGCTGCCCCAGGCCTGGGCTTATACTCCTGGGCGTGTGTCCCTGGGATGATCAGGTGCAGCTTTCTTTCCACAGAGGTCTGGGCTGACGTTTAACGGGAGGGAGGGAATTTGGGGAACGAGGGTGGTGAGTAAGACCTGTTGGCGATGCCACCCAGAGATTCTCCCAGGACGAAGTCCCATGAAGGCGAGAATTCACAGTTTGGAGAGGAATCCCCGGATGGATCGGGGGAGTGGCCCTACTCTTTAGGAGGCCAGAAGACCCCTTCCCACACCCCCAAGCTCAATGCCGTGTCCCTACTCTCTTGCCTTAATATGCTCTGTCCTGCCCGTCACTGGACTGCGCATGGGACATGCTCAGAGCTTCGGGGCCTGGGCGCGAGGGGTAAGCATGTCTGCCTGCATAGGGCAGGGGGAGCCAGCGTCCTCCCCGTTCAGAACACGTCACTTGAGAGGGACGGAACCCAGGAGTCCCAGCCACCAGCCCCAGGAGCAGGTATCATTCCCTTGACTGGCTTCCAAAGGTATCGTTGGGGTCGAGGATGGCAGATAACCTGGCCAGGACCCTCGGGGCCCAACCTAAGACTACGTCCAGGGCTCAAGCAGAATTTCTGGGCTTAAAACCAATGTCCACCATTGGCTCTGCAGGGAGAGAGCAAACCAGCCCCTCCCCTCCCCCCAAGCCACGAGAAACATTCCCTCCCCACAAATAATCCTCCAGTTTATGCATTCACCTCTGATACTTTAAGTGAAAACATGAATTAGGCAAACTAATCAATTTGACAAGGGGTGAGATCAGGGCTTCCTCAGAGCGTGGAGGAAATGGCTTCTTTACTTGAAGTCGGCTAAGATGTCGCTGAAAATATTGAGGAACAGGTGTGCGTGGTGGTCCCTGAAGACCAGAGTGGGACGGAAGCGGATGGATTTGTCGCCGCAGCCCCCCAGCATCAGGCCTAAAAGGAGAGGCGGGGGTGGGTTAGGGGCTTGGGCTTGGAGTCACGGGCTGGGGAGCCGGACGAGGTCACACACGGTGGCTGCCCCATCCATCCGAACCGTTCTGTCCTTCCTTGCAGCCACCCGTCCAGCCCTCCTTCCCATTCTCTCTCACCGGCCCGCTCAGCTGCCCTTCTCTCCCCTCCCTCACTTCCAACTTTGAAGGCCAGCTCTGCTGCCCCTGAGCTAGGCCTACTGATTGAGAAATCCTGACATAAAGTCCTTGCCTTCCAGAAACTCCTGGTGTGGTGGGGAAAGAAAATAAGAAGTAAATTACAGAAGTGTAGGCAGGTTAGCAGCGCTTATGAAGGACGGAATCTGAGTTTTGTTTTTTTTTTGAGGGGCCGCGCTGCACAGCTTGCAGGATCTCAGTTCCCCAACCGGGGATCCAAACCGGGGCCCCGGCAGTGAGAGTGTGGAGTTCTAACCACTGGACTGCCAGGGAATTCTCAGAATCTGCTTCTTTTAAAGGGCGATTTCACCTCTGACTAGATGGGGCTCTTTGGCTGGGTTATATAGCGTCGCTGAGACTCAGTTTTTTCATTCTCAAGAGGAGGCGAGTTACCCCTGCCCTTCAGGGCTGCTGCAGGATTCTCTAAGATGGTCCAGGTGAAAGACACCAGCTTTGACACATAGTAGGCTCTCTGATCTGCCCCACTTAAAACTTCCATGGCTCCTATAGCTCTTAGGAGAAAGTCCACAATCTCGAACTTCATCCCCAGGCTGACGTAAACCTGATTCACCCCCTGCCACCCGTCTGTCCCTCATTCCACTCCATGCATTTGTTTTCTCCCTCTGTATGCCCCATTCTGCCCAGCTAAAGGCACACATCCCTTCCCCTGCCCGGAATGCTCCTTCTCACCTTCTTCACCTGGCCAATCCCTATTCATCCAGCAAGATGTAGGGTAAAATGCCACTTCCTCAAGGAAGCCCTCCCTGATTTCCTGGACATTTCCCCCAGCTATTCGTTCTCTAGCTCCTTTTCCTCTGTTCTAGGACTTATAACTGTAATATGGAATATTCTCTTTGATGTCACCCCTTCCTGCTAGACTGCAAGCTCCTTGAAGGAAGGGACCCTGGCTCTCCTGACCCTCTCCAGAGTTGGTACCTCTCACCTTCTGCTCACCTTCTCGGCGAATATCGTTGAATGAATAAATGTATAAGGAAAGCTCCCTGGTAACTTTCTCTTCTTTTGAGAAAGGCAACTCAGACTATTTTCAGTCCTGTGAATCACCTTCCCCTCCCCCTCCCTCCGGGCCCCCCACCAGGAAATGTGGGTACCCCTGGCTGCCTTACCTTTGTTTCTGGCTATTGAAATGAGTTTATTCCGTATGGATTCATCTGGCGTGTCGAAGGAGCAGAAGGTGCCTCGTCCTCTCACTCTGCTGATGAGCTGGGGGTACCGGGCCTGCAGTGGGGACACAAGGCCGGCATCAAAGCCAAGAAAGGCAGCCATCAGCCCACGTGGACCTCATGGTCACTCAGGACAGGGGCGGCCTGCGTTTGTGACAGCCTCAGAACAACAAGATCCCTGCCGAGCCCGGCCCTGGCGCATCCCATACTCCACACCAACAACTGCAAGCAGGGTGCAGCTGTCCCCACAGGGGGCATAAGTAAGTGCCTGACATTTCTCCTGCCACGCTGGTGACAGGGGAAGGAACATTGTGGCAGGAGGGAAGGGCCCGATCCTTCCACCCTTCCCAGAGGCTTTTCCTAGCACCTACCCCAGCCCAGCCTCAGTCTAAATGCAAATCCAGCCCAAGAAAAGAAAAAGAAATTCCCCCTAGAGCTACAGCACAGTTAGAGGCTCTCAGCTATCTCAGCAGCCACACTTGCCCCTTCAGAGTCTGCAATCAGGCAGATCTGGGTTTAAAGCTCCCCACATCCTCATCCAGAAAATGAGGAGAATTGTAGTTTCCTAACTTCAACTTGTTCTGGGTTAAGGGTGCCAGAAGAAACACAGGACACCCAGTTAAATTTCAGATAAGCAACTTCTAATTTTTTAGTATAAATATGTCCCAAACGTTGCATGGGATATACTTACGCTAAAGAAAAAAAAAATTAGTTGCCATCTTTTAAATTTAACCGGGTGTCCTGGCATCCCTACCTGGGAGAGGAAGACGGTGGTCCCTGAATCTCCTGCCTCTGCCCTGTGACTGGAACCAAGTCCAGTGTCTGCCCTTCCCTCCTGGGCTTCAGACTTGTGAAATTTAAATTTAACTGTGGGGGGGACCTGCTTTTTCTCCCCCGTAAATGCAGCAATCCTATTCTGAGGATTAAATGAGATAAGGCACTTAACACAATGCTTGGCACAGAGCAAGTTCTCAATTAATGGAAATAATAATAATAAATAATAATAATTATTATTGTTATGTCCTTGATCACGTCAGAGAGGTAAACGCTGGCAAAGAACATGGGCTTGGGAATTCCCTGGCGGCCCAGTGGTTAGGATTCGGCACTTTCATTGCTGGGGGCCTGGGTTCGATCCCTAGATGGGGAACTAAGATCCCGTCAAAAAATAGAAAAAAAAAAAAGAACATGGGCTCTGAAGGCTACAAGAATCAGGTTCAAATCCCAGTGCAAGCTGTGTAACTTTGGACAAGTTAATAACCCGCCACACCTCAGTTTCCTCATCTGTAAAATAAGGATCATAGTGGTGTCTACACCCACAGCGTTACCGTTGGACTTAAGAGTGTATGAGATTCCCTATTACGGAACTTGGCAGGAGCAGGCTCTCAGTAAATGGAAGCTGTTATCACTACCATCCCTCCTCGCTTCGTCATCACCATCACCATCACCATCACCATCAGTGGATCTGCTCAGCTCACTGGTGACTGGGTGCTTCAAGCTCCCGGAGGAAGGGCTCTTTGTATCCAGCCCTCTGGGGAGGGTCATCTCTCCTCCTAACTCCTGAGCTGGGCTGGCCAGTCCTGGAAACACTGTGGTTCCTCCCAGCAGCATCCCCCATCCCCAAATCTAGGAGAGCGTGTTGGGCAGGAAGTAGACATAACAAAGACAAATAATTATAATAAAGAGCTCTACTGTCCAATGAGGTGGCCACATGTAGCTGTTGAAATGTGAGTCCAAATTGGAATGCACTGTAAGTGTAAAATACATACTGGATTTCAAAGACTTATTATGAGAAGAATAAGAAATATTGAATTATTTTATATATTGGTGGCATGTTGAAATAATATTTTGGATATGATGGGTTAAGTAAAATATATTATTCAAATTAATTTCAGCTCCTTCTTTTTCACTTTTAGTATGGGTACTAGGACCTTTGAAGTTATGTGCATAGCTAGCAATCTATCCCCCTGGAGAGCGCTGCTACGGAGTGATCAGGATGTAGAAGGTGGTCCAGAGGAGGGAATAGTGGGCACATGAGTGGGAACGAGAGACAGGGAATGTTGGGGAGGTTTCTCAAAGGAGGGATGCCTGAACTCAGTGTCAGCAGAAAACCGGGAGTTCAGGAACTGGGAACGGGGTCGGGACGGAGTGGTGGAAAGGCGTCCCCTACAGAAATGGCGCAGCCTATTCAGAATCGCTGGAGCAGCGGGTGTGATGCTACACTGAAGAGCTCAGCTGCTGCCCGCGGGGGCCGTGGGGAGCCGTGGATGGGGATCCGGGAGGGCCGGGGTGGGGCCGGGCGGAGTACCTGGAGGTCCAGCAGTCCCGTGAGCAGGACCTTCCCAGCATGGGCCGCGTTATTCAGCAGGTCCTCCCGCTTGATGATGTTGATGACCTCAGCCAGCAGCAGGTTCTTGGACGGGTCCCCCAGCCACGTGTTGAAGATCCGGTAAGGCTGGAACAAGACACGGGGCATCAGAAGGGTTCCGGGCACACCCCAGACACACTTCTCCCCATTTAAGAGGAGAGAGACTAACCCAGCGAGTAGCTACTAAGTGCTGGGAGGATAATGCATATGGTCTCACCAAAATCTCTCCGTAACAGCAACCCTGTAGGCAGGTACTACTATTAGGGACACCAACTTGTCCAGGTCCTGGGAAATCCCTCAGTCCTGGGGAAACTGAGACGGTTGGCCCCTAATTACTGTAATCCTCATTTTATAAAGGAGGAAGCTGAGGTGCTGAGAGGTTGAGTGATTTGTCTGTGAAAATATGGCCCCTTAGGTGGTGGAGTCAGGAGTGGATTGGTGGCAGTCTGACCCTCAAAGACCACCTGCTTTACTCCCCCTTCAGGGTGTCAATGCAGCCAACTAAAACACACTTCCCAGCCTCTCTTGCAGCTAGGAGTGGCCATGTGACCAGATCTTAGTCAAAAGTAGTAGAAACAGAAATGTTGTGGGATTTCTGGGAAGGCTGCTTAAAGACGAGAAGGGGGCCACTTTATCCTTCCCTCCTTTTTCCTTCCTACTGCGTCAAATTGAGACGGCGCTCCAGTAGCCATTTTGGATCATGAAGTGACCTCGAGGGTGGAAGCTACATGCAGGAATGGTGGAAGGAACGATCCTGGGCCCTTGATGACTCTGTGCATGTGTGTGTGTGTATGAGAATCCATATGTACAAGTGGCAGTACAGTAAAATGGTTTCGAGTATGAGCTCTGGGTTTAAATCTTGACTTTGTCACTTAACAGGCTGTGTAACCTTAGACGCCTTACTTGACCTCTCTGTGTCTGATTCCTCATTAGCAAAACAGGAGAGAAAAATACCATCTACTTGGTTAGACTGTTGTAAGGATTAAAAGTACAAGAGGAATACTTAGAACTGGGCCAGGCACAGAGCAAATGCTCCATTCACAGCAGCAGCTAATAACAATATTTTTGCTTGTGCACAAAGCAAAAAATTAGAAGCCTGACAATGGAATGCTATGAAGTCAGCCCTGCAGAGAGAGCTGGGGTAATCGTAATCATTGGCTTTAAATTAAATTGATAAGAACTAGGCTTTAGGAAACCTCTGTGACACATTAGGTATTCACTTAGTTCCTTGTTGGTGAGAAAGAAGCAGTAATGAGAAGTCGATGCCCCTTGCCCCGCCTCCCTCCCCTGCCCTGGACAGGAGAGACGGGTGGGCGGGCGGGTCCACACTCACAGCGTTGGGCCTCAACTCCTCCTTGTGGAAGAAGCCCCCGGTCATCATCTTCTTGCTGAAGGTCATCACGTCCGCTGGGTCATCCAAGCCCCAGTGCTCGTGGGCCCAGAACTTGCCAGTACAGCCTCCTCCGGTCTGGACCTCATCCACCAAGAAGGCACAGCCGTGCTGGCCGACATGGAATGAAGGAGAAATAAACACCCAGCGCAACCCGCCCACCTCGGACCCCCAAATCCAGCCCAAGAGCAACTGCTTTCTGAACCTCAAACCAAGCCTGTGTTCTTGGGCTGTGCAAAACCAAACTAAGGCTGCAGGAGGGCAGTTCCAGCAGGGCTGTGTCTGCACGTGGCCTCAAACTGCTCAGCCGGTACGAAACCGGAACATCAAATGCTCCCTGAACCATCGGCTTCGGTCCCTGAGCAAGTTGACCTGCTCAGAAGGAAGGGTGTCCCAACTGTAAGGCAGCTCCATTTCCCAAACTTCCAGTGCAGTGTTTGCCAGCTCTGCTCATCACCCGGACTATTATTTACTTAGCATTTGTGTTTAAATCAACTCATGTCATGTCACCTTTATCCGTGAACTGACTGCTTGGACAGGCCAGTTATACGTGCAAGAAACATTAAAATAGACATGATATTAACATGAAGTTTGTTCATTTGGCTTCTGTTCAGTGTGGACCACAATGGGCTGAAAGATGAGGTGGGATCCCTAGAAAGAAAAGGGAGGAGGCTTAGGCTTTCCCCAGGATGTTCTCTTGATTGGGAATGTCCCCGACTAAGACGGCAGGTTGGAGACTGACTTTGGAATAAGATTTTAGGGGAGAATCCCCCGTCCTGCCCTCACCCCCAACTTCTCTACCCATGAGGCCGACAGGCAGCATCTGAACATCTGGAAGTTTACAAGGACCCCAGGCTAACCCTTTGCTCTGGAAAACCAACTGGAAGTGGCCCATGGCCCCATCCAGCCCTGGCCCTGTGTGCTGACCTTCCTGGAGATGTCCCTCAGCTTCCGGAAGAAGTCGTCCGATGCGTGGTTGTCTCCACCCTCAGACTGGATGGGCTCCACTATGATCCCCGCCACCGTCTTCTTCTTTTTCCGGTATTTCACGATCAGGTCCTCCACCTGGATTCCAAAGGGGGACATGACAAGGATTCGTGGAGGCTCTTGGGCAGCCTCGGAGGATGGGCATGTGGGGTGCTGTGGACCCCTGGAATTTAAGTTGAAAATGTCATAGTGTCTTATCATTACATAGAATACACAATGGAGAAAAGACAGTCTCTTCAGCAAGTGGTGCTGGGAAAGCTGGACAGCCGCATGTAAATCAATGAAGTTAGAACACACCCTCACACCATACACAAAATAAACTCAAAATGGCTTAAAGACTTAAATATTCAATGTAAGACACAGCACTATAAAACTCCTAGGAGAGAACATAGGCAGAACATTCTCTGACATAAACTGTAGCAATGTTTTCTTAGACCAGTCTCCCAAGGCAATAGAAATAAAAGCAAAAATAAACAAATGGGACCTAATCAAACTTATAAGCTTTTGCACAGCAAAGTAAACCATAAACAAAAGGAAAAGACAACCTACAGACTGGAAGAAAATATTTGCAAACGATGCGACTGATAAGGACTTAATTTCCAAAATATACAAACAGCTCATACAACTCAATAACAAAAAAACAAACAACCCAATCAAAAAATGGACAGAAGACCTAACAGACATTTCTCCAAAGAAGACATACAGATGGCCAACAGACACATGAAAAGATGCTCAACATCACTAATTATTAGGGAAATGCAAATCAAAACCACAATGAGGTATCACCTCACACCGGTCAGAATGGCCATCATTAAAAAGTCTACAAATAACAAATGTTGGAGAGCGTGTGGAGAAAAGGGAACCCTCCTACACTGTTGGTGGGAATGTAAATTAGTACAGCCACTATGGAGAACAGTATGGAGGTTGCTTAACAAAGTAAAAATAGAGTTACCATATGATCCAGCAATCCCACTCCTGGGCATATATCCAGAGAAAACTCTAATTTGAAAGATACATGCACCCCTATGTTTATAGCAGCACTATTTACAATAGCCAAGAGGTGGAATCAACCTAAATGTCCATTGACAGATGAGTGGATAAAGAAGATGTGGTATAAATATACAATGGAATATTATTTAGCCATAAAAAAGAATGAAATAATGCCACTAGCAGTTACATAGATGGACCTAGAGATTATCATACTAAGTGAAGTAAGCCAGACAGAAAAAAACAAATGTCATATGATATCGCTTATATGTGGAATCTAAAAAATCATACAGGGACTTCCCTGGTGGTCCAGTGGTTAAGACTCTGCACTTCTACTGCAGGGGACATGGGTTCGATCCCTGCTCGGGGAACTAAGATCCCGCACGCCACGCGGTGCGGCCAAAAAAAAAATGAAAAAAAATACAGATGAACTTACTTACAAAACAGAATCAGACTCACAGACATAGAAAACAAACTTACGGGAAAGTGTGGGGAGGGAGGGATAAATTAGGAGTTTGGCATTAGCAGATAAAAGCTACTATATATAAAACAGATAACCAACAAGGTCCTACTGTATGGCACAAGAAACTATATTCAATATCTTGTAATAATCCATAATAGAAAAGAATCTGAAAAAGAATATATCTACATATATATATACATACATATATATATGACTGAATCACTTTGCCACCGCAATGAGAAGCCCGCGCACCGCAAAAAAGAGGGGCCCCTGCTCGCCACAACTAGAGAAAAGCCCGCGTGCAGCAACGAAGACCCAATGCAGCCAAAAAATAAAAATAAAAATTTAACTTTTTTTAAGCTAATTTTTTAAATTGAAGTATAGTTAACTTACAATGTGTTAGTTTCTGGTGTACAGCAAAGTGACTCAGTTGCACACACACACACACACACACACACACACACATTCTTTTTCAGATTCTCCTCCATTATAGGTCATTATAAGAAAAAAAATTTTAACTGTTAACAGTGAGAAAAGCATCTTATTTTCCCCAAGAGGTTATATTTCTTGAACTCTTGCTCTAAAATGGGCATCTTCTTACAGATAATTAAAGACTAATAATTGTGATACTTGGGGCTTCCCTGGTGGTGCAGTGGTTAAGAATCCGCCTGCCAATGCAGGGGACACGGGCTTGACCCTGGTCCGGGAAGATCCCACATGCCGTGGAGCAACTAAGCCCGTGCGCCACAACTACTGAGCCTGCGCACCGAAAGCCCGCTCTCCACAACAAGAGAAGCCACCGCAATGAGAAGCCCGCGCACTGCGATGAAGAGTAGCCCCCGCTCACCGCAACTAGAGAAAGCCCCCATTATTTATTTATTAAATAAATAAATTTATAAAAAATAAAAAAATAATTGTGATACTTTATTAATAATTTAATAATTACACATAATTGAAAAAAACCCAAACCATACACCTAGATAGAGTAACAAGTACAATCTTTCTCTGTTATGCAGAATTAAGGAAAAACCTTCTATTTGGATGATGCAATTTTAGTCTCGGTCTCACCAATTGCCCCAAGGAAGCTCTTAGATGCTTTTCTTTGCAATCAGAGTGTCATCTGCAATTTGTCATCATATGGCTATTTTCTTGCTTATTGGTCCAGTGCTGTGTTTCTGACTACCCTATACTCTCTGATAGGATTCAGGAAAGACATGTGGCTATCAAGCGCTTGGAATGTAGCTGGTCCAAACTGAGATGTGCTCTACGTGTAAAATACACACAGCGTTTCAAAGATCTAACACGAATAAAAGAATATAAAAACATGTCATCAACAATTTTTAAATATTAATGACATGACACAATTATTTTCGATACACTGGGTTCAATAAAATGTTATTAAAATTAATTTCACCCAATTATTTTTACTTTTAAAAAATGTAGTTACTAGAAAAGCTGTAGTGACATTTAGCTTGCCTTATTTTGCTTGGACTGCATCACCTTGTCTCTTTTATTTACCACTAAATACCCAGTGCCTAGCACCTTGCTTTACGCCTAGTAGGTATTAACTATTAATTAAAAAGAATGATGAGCTTAAGAGGCAAACCAGCCTTATTTGAGCTCAAATCCAAATCTGAAGGGTGATAGCCATTCCCCGCCACCCCCCACCCTGCAACAGAATCCTTCCAATGTCTTACATGGAACCCCAATATATGGGACAGATCAAAGGGGGGCTGTTGTGGTTGAAGTGGAGGCACGGGGACCAGGGTTGCCCATCCTTAGTCCCTCCCCGCCCCCACTGCAACCTCCAGGGCTCCCAAAAAAGCCCCAGGATTCTGGAGAAGACTGACACACAGTGGACTACAGGATGCCATGAAATTGTTTGTCCTATGAGCTGCCCTGTATTCTTTCCATCAGTTCATTTTCTCTTACTCCAGAGGCAATGAAGCTTGTCCCCAGAGAAACTCACATGATACAGAAGTTGGTACCAGAAGCGGGGTGATGGAGGCTGGGTGGCAAAATCAATGTCTCAGTACCTTTCCCAACCTGGAACATTGGGACACGAAGTGCCCCCGTCCCTCCATCCCACCCAGGGAGCGCCACGCGGGTCCCTGGATAAACTCTGTGTGTTCCTCTTCCCCGGGGCTAAGTCTCGGGGTGAAGGGTTGAGGGGAAGGTGAGGAGAGGACCTGGGGTTTTACCTCTTCTAGACAACGGGCCTCTTCTTGCTGGTTCTCCTTCACAAACTCTTCCAGAGGATACTTCAGCCGTGGGAACGGTGCAATGGGCCAGTCGAAGGAAGGGATGTCGATCTTGTGAATAGCTTTGGAGTGCGTGGTCGCTAAGCAACCTAAGCCCAGCACAACAGAAGAGCAGAGGTTGGCTCAGGGAAGGAGGATGGACCGTCTCTGAGGAGGGGATGGGGCAGCCCAGGGAGGCCCGGTGCCTGCAGAACCCCAGTTCTGGGGACATCCTGAAGCTGAAGTGGCACCCATGTGTCTTTGTGTGTGTGTGTGTCTTTGCTTTCTGATCTATCACAGACTAACACAGACTTTGAAGGAAGAGAGACAAGGATTCAAATCCTAGCTCTGCCACTGCATGGGCTTGGAATGTTCCTTCCCTTGCCGAGCCTCAGTTTCCACATCTGCAAAGTGGCAACAGCCATCCCCAGTCTCCAGGGAACGGTATGCTATCGATGAGACAATATGTGGAAGCCGCCAGTGCCAGATCAGAGGCAGCCGTCACTATTGTTTTTGCTGTTATTATTACTCTACCTGCCACCTTGGGATCTCACGGCCCTCCTTACCCATGGTCCTCCCATGGAAGGCACCCATGAAGGAGAGGATGCTGTAGTCGGGGCACCCGGGGGCCTGGAACCAAGAAACAGCCGTCAGTCAGGGTTGTGAGCTGGGGACCCACGTGGTGGCCCCCACGAACCTCGAGGAGTACGAAAGTCTCAGGAGAACCGGTATCCCCTCTCAGGCAGAAGTTACAAACTGGACTCCAGAGGTCTGTATCCAGCCCACACGTGATGTTTTCTGTTTGTTTTTTATCAAGAGATTTCATGAAATAGATATCCTGAACCTCTGTCTTCTCACAAGTTCTGCACCATGTGGGCCCGTTTTTCTCGGTCAAGCCTGAAGGTGGGCGGGCACGCTGGCCCTGGGCCCTCACCACCCACCTTTCTCCTTTCCATCAGTGGCAGGCGTCCGCAGGCTTTTCAAACTCCCCTGCCTCAGTCCCCCTGCCCCCCCGACTGCTCCCACAGCCCACAGATGGGCCAGGTGCTGGTGGTGGTACCTGCCTCCTGTGACCTGAGATTGAGCTGGGCCCCACACAGGACATGCCCAGGCTTAGGACGAGGTCTGCTGGGCCAGAGCGGGAGGGTGGGACCCCCAGCTTTCCCTCTCCCCACGGGGCTGCCCCTGAGCTCAGGAGGGACTCAGGAACCCTAGTCTTCTTCCAGCCCCAAGCGAATGGCACAGCAGCACTGCCTTCTGACTCTCCAGCTGGCAAGGGAATCAGACCTGCCTCCAGTGACTCAGGAGCCGCTGGGGACGTGGCAGAGGCCACCTTGGGGGCCCCTGAGTCTCTGGGATGTTGTATGGTGTTTTCTCAGGCTGGCTGATCTCCACTGGGTCCCTGAGACCCCCGGGAAAAGCTCCAAGGCCTCTTCCCACAAATCCCAGAATGCCCTCTTGTCATATTCCTTTGTTAGTCTCCGAATGTGATATATAGGGCGTAACTTGTCTTACTGCACTTTGCAGATGTTGCACTTTTTTACAGATTGAAGGTTTGTGGCAACCCTGCATGGAACAAGTCTCCTGGAACCATTTTCCAGCGGCATTTGCTCACTTCGTGTCTCTGTGTCACATTTTGGTAATTCTCACGATATTTGCGACTTTGGGGTTATTATTCTGCTTGTCATGGTGACCTGCGATCAGTGATCTGTGATGTTACTACTACAACTCCCTGAAGGCTCAGATGATGGTTAGCATTTTTCAGCAATGAAGTATGTTTGAATTAACGTGTGTACATTTTTTTAAGACGTCAGGCTACTGCACATTTAATGGACTACAGTATAGTATAAACATAACTTTTCTATGCACTGAGAAACTAAAAATAATCATGTGACTCGCTTTATTGCGATATTTGCTTTATCGGGGTGATCTGGAACCGAGCCCCCAATATCTCTGAGGTGTGCCCCTATGCTGATTTACATGGTTGAGAGCACAGTGCCTATGCAATTTACATCCCACTGTTTTCACTAAATTATAGCACACATGTCTCCAGGCCAAGAGAAACCCTCTGTGATTATTCTGGCTGCAGAACTTTGTGTTTGGACACAGTTGGGTAACTGAGTTCAGTGGCTCTCGATCTGCAAACACCCGCCCCCCACCCCCTTTTTTTAAACGGTATACACTTCTGCTTCAATCATAGTGGGATTTAGGGGAAGGACTGGCCTGCTCTGATTGAAGCTGGCTGGGAAGCTTGGAGCCTTGCTTGGTCTTCCCCATGCACCCCTGACTGTTGTACCCCAACACTGGCCCCCTTGGTGCCTCCCTGAACTGCTGGGGTTCCACTTGGAACCCCTACACTTAATCCATCTTTCCCCATTACTGGATATACAGGTGGTTGCCAATCTAAACACCAACGGGTGAACACCCTTGCACATACATTTGTGTTGACATTTTGGATTATTCTAGAGAATACATGAAATGCCACTTTAGACGGGTCAAATACAGGCAGCTGTCCTGGGAAACTGATGAGTGCTAGTCGGAAGAATTCCACTCGGCCGGCCTTGAAACCAAGGGAATGGACTAGGGGGTTGGAATGCTTGAGGATCCCTTGTTGTGGACTGAATGTTTAAGTCACCCTCAAGTTCATATATTGAAGCCCTAACCCCCAGTGTAATGGTATCTGAACATGGGGTCTCTGGGTGGTACTTAGGTTTGGACGAGGTCATGTGGTTGGGGCCCTGTGATGGGATTAGTGCCCTTATAGGAATGGACACCAGAGAGCCTGATCCCTCTCCCTGAGATACATGGAGGACACAGTGAGAAGGTGGACCTCCCCAAGCCAGGAAGAGAGCCTGCCCTGGGAAACTGGATTGGCCAGCACCTTGACCTTGGACTTCCAGCCTCCAGGACTGTGAGAAAAATACATCATACATGTCTGTTGCTTAGGCCACCCTGTCTAGGGTTTTTGTTATGGCAGCCCGCGCTAACTAAGACACCCTCCTACTTGAGGAGGACAGGGCCCCACGCATGAGGCGGGGGGATGCTGGGCTCACCTGGTTGATCATGCACGTCTCCAGCTCCTCCTTGGAGAAACCCGATTGGCCCCTTTCCTTGCTCTGATAAAATGGAACAGAACAAACTCTCAGACACGCTCTGGGGCAGGAAGGGCTCCCACTTTCCACCCAAACCAACATCTAGTCAACGACGGGATGCTTTCTCAAGAGCTGATCATATACGTCGACGTTACACGTATGGACTGAGGCATGAAACCATTCATTGTCCTTGTGATGAAATAAATAGATGGATGAATAAGTTGCTTTACTATTCCATTGGCAACAATGAAGATCTGTGAGATGGTATATGCTATTTCAGGCAACACAGTATAATGACACTGGGGAGGTTTTACACTACACACTGCCAGGATGTTTGGAAAACCCGGTCCAGGCAGTGGCCCTCCTTGGATTTCGACCATGGCCACTGACATCCAATACTCTGACCAGCTGGGATGAACAGTCGGACAAGGGCTGAGTGTGTGGCTGGGGGGCGTGTGTGTGTGTGTGTGTGTGTGTGTGTGTGTGTGTGTGCACGTTGCATGCATACAAGCCCCAAACCTCACCCGGTACCACATGAAGATGGTCTTGAACGCGTTTTCGTTGGAGCAGGAACCGCAGGCCATTGTGATGAGCTGGGACATCCCTTTAGGAGCCACCTGTGGGGAGGGAAACAGCTGTGGGCTCCCCACCCCCCCAGCTGGAGCGGGGCCTCTGCAGGGGCTGCACACTGGGCCCTGGAGGCTGTGGGAGGCTGGGAGGGAAACAGGGATGCAGTCCCGGAGGCAGTCTGACTGGGGGGGGGTGGATGAGAGGCCCCAAAAGGCCCCAGGTTGGAGGCCAGAGAGGAAAAAAGGCGAAGAAAAGCCCAGACATCCCTCCTGACGCAACCTCTTTCCAGAGACACCCATATTTTACAGGTGGGAATTCGGGGTTCTGAAGGACTCTAATCCTTGTAGCAACTGAAACCCAAAGGAGGACTGAAGAGCAAAGGCAAAGGCCCTGTCGTGGGACCAATACTAACTTCCCCGGGTTCCCTTTTTCCCGCACACAAGGGATCCCAGCTTTTCTTGCAAAGGAAAATTAAAAAGACTCTTCATGAAAGAAACAGCACGAAGAGCAAGACTGAAGTAGAAACATCCCATCCTTAATATTATGGATCTCAGTCCTTTCCTTCCCTGCTGCTCCAGCCTCCTGGAGACCAGAGCTGAGGGCCAGCGCGGTGAAGGGCAGAGGTGGGTTCTCACAGTGGCAAGCTGTCCCCACAGACTCACTGAGAGCAGGGACTCCCGGAGCTTCTCCACAAAGTTCTCAGGAGGAAAGATTCCGAGGGCAGGTCTGTTGACGAATGTGCTCTGCAAAAAAACCAGGAGACCAGCAGTGACTTCTCAACCTGACCCAGCTCCCACCCACCAGCGATGCTTTTCAGAGCGGATGTGTTCCATGCTGTGGGGAATGATATATATACTTCCCTGCATTTTTAGAGAATCCACTAGGATTGCTCTGGGTTTAAAACAAAGTGTCAGTTTCTTGGTTGGGATATTGCACTATCACTAGGTAAGATGCTACCATTGGGGGAAACTGGATAGAAAATACACGGGACCTCTTTGTACTATTTTTTGCACCTCTCTCTGAATCTGTAATCTCAAAAAAAAAATCAGAATGATTGAAAAACAAAAAATGGACAATAACAATTACTGGTGAGAATTCTCATTCATGGCTGGTGGGGACGTAACATGGTGCGGCCACTTTGGAAAACAGGTTGGCAGTTTCCTATAATGTTAAACAGACACACACCCTATGACCCAGCAGTTCGCTCTGAGGTATTTACCTAAGAGAAAAATGATAGCATATGTCAGACAAAGATGTGAATGGATATGAAGGTTTGTTGTGGCTTTTATCTTCAGTTGCCAAGAAATGGAAACAGCCCAAATGTCCTTCCACTGGGGAAACGATAAATAGACCGTGGTATATGCACACCATGGAACACTGCTCAGCAATGAAATGGAACAATCTACCCACACACTTAACAACACGGGAGGATCTCAAAGTCACGATGCCGAGTGAAAGAAGCTGGAATCAAAGGGTCACCCACTGCAGGGCTCCATTCCTACGACATTCTGGAAAAGGCAGAACTATTGGGACAGAAAACAGCTCATGGCTGTCAGGAGCTACCCATGGGCTCAGGGGAATGTTTGGGGAGATGAATGGTTTGTGTCTGGATTTTTTTGGATTGTGGTTAAAAAACAAGTAACATAAAATTTACCATCTTAGTCATTTCTAAGCATATGTTCTCAGTAATGTTAAGAATATTCATATTGTTATGCAACCATCATCACCATCCGTCTCCAGAACTCTTTGATCTTACAAAACTGGAGCTCTGCCCCCACTAAACACTGACTCCCCATTCTCCCCTCCCTCCAGCCCCTGGCCACCAGCATTCTACTTCCTGTCTCTGATTTTGAGGCCGCTAACCACCTCAAATAAGTGGAGTCAAACATTATGTGTCCTTCTGCGACTGGCTTATTTCACTTAGCATAACGTCCTCTAGGTTCATCCATGTTACAGCATACGGCAGATTTTCTTTCCTTTTTTTTTTTTTTTCTCCTTTCCTTTTTAAGGCTGAATAATACTCCACTGTATGGATATGCCACATTTCCTGTATCTGTTCATCTGCTGATGGGCACTTAGGTTGCTTCCACCTTTGGGCTACTGTGAACAGTATGAACATGGGTGTGCAAATGTCCGGGTTTTGACAGTGGCTGTACAATTATGCATTTTTAAAATTTTAGATATTTTTATTTATTTATTTTTTGGCTGCACCGTGTGGCTTGTGGGATCTTAGTTCCCCGAGCAGGGATCAAACCTGTGCCCTCTGCAGTGGAAGCGTGGAGTCCTAACCACTGGACCACCAGGGAATTCCCAGATTATGCATTTGTTGAAACCCACAGAACTGTACCTGCAAAGGATGTATTTGACTGCATGTGAATTACACTTTAATTTAAAAAACAAAACAAAAACGGGGGGAACAAAACAGTAGTTCTGCAATTTCTAAATAGAATGAGCCTTAGGAGAGCAATCTGATGAGGGAGCTGGTTAACAAATGAATGAGCTGCATATGAAAAAGCAGTGTTAGAAAAATTCCTCCCCGCCCCCACACACCATTTTGATAGATGTGCGTCCAGGGAAGGATTTCCCTCTGTAAGGAAATCAACAGTGCAAACCTGATGCTAAACAGACACTGGCTTCTGATACCCAGGAAAGAGGGAGTGTTATTTACAACAAAAAAGAGAACCACTCTGAATGCCAACATTAGGTTAAGTAAACGAAGGCACATTAACTGAAGGTGATATTGTATTGCCGGAAAAATGTCGTGTAAAAAGAATGTTACAATTTTACTTTAGGGTTCACTGAGTGTTGTACCTTCTATGGGTTTTGATAAATGTATAATGATGACACGTGACCACCATTATGGAAAAGACACAAATGGAAATGCAGATGGGGATAAGAATAGAGCGGTCCAGTCCCTCCAGGTCTAGCCAGTGCCCCCTGGAAGGCTTGGGAAGAGTCCGGGAGGGGTCTGTCTGCTCAATGGGCAAGCAATGAGGTCATCAGGAAGTGGATTTGGGTAACAGAAAGGAATTGTACTAAATGCAATGCAGCATACTGGATTGGATTCTGGGGACCAAAATAGTGGACACTAGTAGAAAAACTGGGGAAATCTGAATAAAGTCTGTAGTAGGTAACGCACCAACGTTAATTTCTTAGTTTTGACAAGGGTACCGTAGAGAGGTGAGGTGTTAACCTTGGGGCAAACTGGGTAAAAGGTAGATGGGAACTATCTTTACAACTTGTAAATCTGAAATTAGTCAAAAATAAAAACACTGAGTCTGGAATTCCCTGGCGGTCCAGTGGTTAGGACTTGGCGCTTTCACTGCCAAGGGTGCAGGTTCAATCCCTGGTCAGGGAACTAAGATCCCGCAAGCAGAGAGGCACAGCCAAATAAATAAATAAATAATAAAAATAAAGACATCGAATTAAAAAGTATGGAAGGTGTGAGCCTGGGATTTGGGAACTTCTCAGGCACCCCTCTCTCTCTCGGACTCAATCGTGTAATAAACTCAGTGCAAATCCAAATGGTGGCATCACCCCATCGGAGGAAACCCAAGGATAGGGAAGCCCCAGCACTCATCCTTCTGGTGGCATTGGGATTTGGCGTGGCCCACTAGAGTTCGTGGCAGGCTCACACCTCTGTTGCCTCTTCTTTGTGACCAGCCGGGTGGGTCTAGGATAAGCGGTGGAGGGAGTTAACCGTTTTCATTGTAGAGCTGGGGAAATGGAGGCCCAGAGAGGTCAAGCATCCTGCCCCAAGTCACACAGACAGGAAGGGGCAGAACCACGATTCAAACCCAGGTTTGCTGACTTCAGATCCCACCCTCTGCCAGACACCGCAAGCAGTCTCCACCCGAAAATGTCAGTGCTGGACACGAGTTTACTTGGCACAGCCCAGAGACCTTGGGTGGCCTGTGGGGGCTGCCGAGGGGCCTTTTGTTTTGGCTTCGAGGTATTAATGGGGCTCCAAAGAAATCAAGCATAGCACGAGATCAGGGTGGAGGCGAACTGCCATCACTGGCAGCGGGGGAAGCGGCTCACAGAGGGGCTGGCCGGGCTGGCAGCGTGACTGCCTATCTGGGCCCGGGGAAGATGTGGAGGTGGTATTCCTGTTTGGCAAAGCGTGATATTCATGAAGAACAGAAGATACCTGGGAATTTGGGTAGCAGAATCAATTGAGGACAGGTTTCTAGAATCCTCACCATCAGACCTGCTGTAGCGAGAAGAGAATGAGCTTTGGTTTAAGTGGCTGTGCAACCTGAGGCAAGTCACTTAACCTCTCTGGTCTTTAGAGTCCTCATTTGCAAAAATGAGGATCCCTTCTTGGGTGCTCAGAAGGAGCCAGTGGGAAAACACAACATACAGATGAGGCAAGAGCTCAGTCTTGAAGGACAGAATCACGCAGGTGAAAAGGCCTGGAGGTCACACTGATGTCTTAGCTGACTAGGCCAGCTGCCCTCCAGCCAGCCTAGCCAAGGTGCCACAGATGTCAGTCAGCACTCATCACACATTGCAATGACTGGGCATGTGCAATGCCCAATAATTATTGTGTAACCTGTGGGCAATGTAATGAGATGGCCCTGGTGACATACGAAGTTCTAACTGGAACCCAGATTTTGGATCCAGGTGACACGGCACATGAATAATGGATGATGTGTTTGGAGTACAAAAGGGTTGATAAGCCCTTCTCAGAACTTCAATGACTTGGCAGGAGCCTGCCCAGGACAGGTAAAATACCTTGACCACCACCTGAGCACATTTCCCGCTAAGAGTTTGGAAGACCCAAGACGTCAATCAACGGTCGTCTGGTCTGATGCACCAGATATACTCTGCTGAGCTTGTGGCGGTCAGCTGTCACTTCTCTAAGGCTGTGCCGGTCACCGTGCCCTCTGCAGGACGTCAGCACAGACTGTGATATAGACCATGATCCAGACTACAGTCTAGATGGTGATCTAGACGGATCTAATCTGTGATCCAGACTGTGGTCTAGACTGTTCTGGACTGTAATCTAGACTGTGATCTTGCCATCAAATCCAGCACCAAGGACAGTGCCCAGTACATAGTAGGCACTCCATCCATCAGTAAGCAAACAGATGTCAAGAAATGAGGCTGAAGAAGCAGAAGCCAGATCACAAAGGGCTTTACACCTGCAGTGGAGGAGCTGGGATGCATCCTGAAGGCAGTAGGTACCAGGAGAGGGTTCCAGGCACAGCGCAGCTTAGAGGGTGGTTTGGAGGAGGTGAGAATGGACGTGGAGGTGGGAGGGAGTGATGAAGAGGGGCTGTTGAGGAAACTCCAAGTGGAAGTTGGGGGCAGAGCCAGGACAGGCCCCGGACTGGGTGGGAGAAGGGAGGATGGGGGGTGGCATCCGGTCCAGGTTCCGGGCAGGATGGGTGGGGGCAGGGCATCCCCCGAAATTAGAATCCCTGGGCCTGGAAGTCACGTGCTGCTGGGCAACTGTGCCTCCGGAGGCAGCTGACACTGCAAATGTGTCTGGTGTGTTTGTTGACATAGTTTTTTAGCACCAACTGCTGAGGCATCTGGGATCCGCAGAACGTTTCAAAACAAAGCGGGGCTCTGAATGTAAACACACGCCTGGAGCCACCAACGGGCCTCGCCAGACACCCTCCGGAGGACGCGGCTTCTGCTGGAGCAGCCCCTAGACTTGTCAGCTAATTGGAGGTGAGAACCACGTCCAGGCCCCTCCCAGGCAGGCACACCCACAGGTAAAGAGGACCCGAGTTCTTTCCTATTATCTTCTGCTGTTCAGATTCAAGGGAAAACGTTTAAGTCTGGATAGTCGGTTCCTGACGTGGTCGGGCTCTCAGGCCCCCTGCTTTTCTTTGATTTCCTTTTAGGAATCACACTCTTTGTCATGTGTGGACACGTATGTCACACCTGAGAAAAATGCAAGTCCCAATGACAGGCAATGCCCGGGAGGGCAGGGAGTGGCCGGAGCTTTCACACTGCTGGAGGGAGAAGAATTCCCACCCCAGTTTGGAAAACTGTGTGGCGGGATCTGCTGAGGCCAACTGTGTGCGATCACTATGGCCAGAGACGGACTGGCCTTGTATCATGGGATGTGTGAACGTGCCATCAAAAGACACACTGGAAGGTTCACAGTAGCAAGCGACCCAGATGCTCATCAGCGGTAGGTAGGATGTTAATTGCAGCGTGTTCACACAATGGAATGATTAGAGCCAGGAGGACGGATCCTCTGCGGCTACCAAGGATGCATCTTCAGATGGATTTTGAGTGAAATAAGCCAGACATGATAAAGAGCACAGCCGGTACAATTCTACTTATGTGCCGTTAGAAGTAAGGGGAGTGGTCGGCCTAATTTGGTCTGGGGGAATAGGAACTGGGTCAGGGCATGTTGAATTCAGTGGGGGTGAAAAGCATCTTACCCTTGTGATACAGAAAGCACAGACATCTCTATGGCGCTTATTATCTACGTATGTACCACATCGTATACATATATACCACACACCATAGGTGTGTTGTAGGCACAATTATGAAGATGCCCCAAGAAGATGTCCCAACCCTCATTCCATCCCCAGGACTGTGAATATATTGGCTTGGCCAAAAAGTTCGTTCAGTTTTTTCTGGGAAAATCGCAATGAACTTTTTGGTCAACCCAGTATCACATGGCAGAGGGAACTCTGCAGATGTAATTAAGCTTCTTATTCAGTTCAGAAAGGAGACTGTTCTGGATTTTCTGGATGAGCTTAGCACAACCACACAAGCCCTTTGCTAAGGGCAGCGGCAGAGAGAGGGACTGGACCAGCCGTTGCTGGCTTGACGATGGAAGGACCACGTGAAACAAACTCTGCCAACGACCTGCCCGAGCCCCAAAGCGGATCCTCCCCCAGAGCTTGCAGCTAAGATCTGACCTCAGCTTCGTGAGCCCCAAAGCAGAGCACTCAGCTGAGCCGGCCAGACTCTGGACCCACAAGATCTGTGAAACCATAAATGCATGTTGTTTTAAACCCCTAGGCTGGTGATAGTTTGTGATGGCAGCAACAGGAAACTAATGTCTAAAAAGGCTCCTTAAGGCAGTGATAATTGAAAAAAGAAAGTTGGGAAACACTGGGTTACAAGGGAAAATTCATTCAGCAGTACACTCAGCATGTAGGCATGTCTCCACATGTGTGTTACAGCCAGTGTCATCAATCATCAACGGCGCCCACAACAGAGAAGAATCTGGCTCCAAATGTTAACAGTGCCGAGGATGAGAAACTGTGTGTCACCTGCCCCCTGCCTGCCACTCCAGTCATACTTGGATCCTTCCTGGCCCTCTCTGCTCCGGCTGTGCTGTCCTCTTTTGTTCCTGAAGCTCTCTGCTCCTCTCCCTCCCACCCTCCTCTCCCTGCAGGGACCACTCTTCCCTGACCCCCGGCCCCTCCATCCCCAAAAAGCCCAGCTCCTGTGGGTTTTATTCCCAGCACCTCCTCTAGCTGTGTGACCTTGGACAAATACTTAACCTCTCTGTGCCTCAGTTCCCTCCTCTGTAAAACAGGGATAACAACAGTAGCCGCCTCATAGACTTGGCAGTATTCAATCTGTGAAGTGCCAGCCACAGTGTTTACACATATTATGCTCGTAACTATTGTTCATTATTATCATTATCACTGTTTTACACCCACATAGCACTGGCTGCCTCAGTATGTAGCACTTAGTATGTTTGCAATTCTCTACTTATGTGTGTGGCTAACTGGCTGCCTCCATGGGAGCAGGGCGTTGTGTTTTTGCTCACCCAAGGCGTACCAAGCGCTTAGTGCATAGTACGTGCTCAATAAATATTTAAGGGATGACTGAATGGATGGACTATTTCCAAGGCTGCCCCAGTGATCCTCTGAATCTCTGTGAACACTGCATTACCCGGGTACTCACCACATTTTGGGGCTGTTGAATGAGTTTCATGAGAGCAGGATGGTTGTAACCTGGGGAAAGGAAGATATGGTTAGAGACCAGCATCGGATCTGGGGGCCCCATGCCCCTCCCCCGCATTGCCTGCCCCCTCCCTTCCCTTCCAACCCTGCAACTCTCTTTACTCACAGAGGCCCATTCCTGGGACCCAGCCCAGATTCCCCTGACTCAGAGTCACTCAGGGTGAGGCCCCCAAATCTTCCACTAGTTCTCTGGATGACTCTGATGTTCAGGTGGGAGACACACTGGACTAGACAGACAGTGAATGAAGGTTAAAGCTAACTTGGGACCAGGGTTGGGAGGCTTCCCCAGGCTCGCGTGACGAATTGCAAACGTGGTCCTTGCCTTCCCCACCGGTGTCCACTGCTTGAGTCAAATCTCAACAGGCATTCGGTCAGGGACTGGGGGAGGGAAGGATGCTGGCTGCACCCTGCGACCAGCACAACCGGTGCTGCCTGCACACATTTGCTCATGTCCAGCCTGGGCCTGCCACCCCGCAACAAGGCCGAGGCTGCCCTTTGATTCCGCAAAATTGCTCTTCTACGAATTTATCCTACACGTGAATAAAAACCCATGTAGGGACTTCCCTCGGGGTCCAGTGGTTAAGACTCTGTGCTTCCACTGCAGGGGATGTGGGTTTGACCCCTGCCCAAGGAACTCAGATCCCACATGCCGCAGGTGGCATGGCAAAAAAAGACAAAACCCAAAAAACCTGTGTATACCGATCTTCGTGGTGACTCGTCAACATCTGCAGGCTTGAAAGCAACCTTACGTCCATCAACAGCAGATCAGTTGTTGCCAAGATTAGCAATAATGAACACAAAGTGTCTTGCACATAGTAGATGCTCGATAAAATGGGAGATTTTTATCATAGAGGAGGGAAGAGTAAGACAGGCCCACACAGCACTGGAGCCAGATGTCCTGGGCTCTGCAGACCCTTTACTGCCATTTACTGAGCATCTACTGTGTGCAGGGGGCTTTCTGTTCCTTATTGCTAATCCTGGCAACAACTTGCGCAGGAAGGCCAAGTTCGTAGGAGGCACCGAAGTCAGGAGACCAGAAGTAAGACCCTCAAAGGCAGATGCCAAGTGTTCAGCCCGATAGATATTGATTGAATGATGGAACAACGTGAAGATACAGTGACACAGGCTAGAACTCAAAACTGTTACAGGTGAGAAAAGACTAATCAGTGACTCTTGGAGCAGGAAGCAGACTTTGAAGAAAAACCCCCAGTCTTCAAGTATCACATTTTTCTTTATCATGCATACTTTGCACCTACTTTCTTTAAACCAATTAACTTCTTAATTTAAAGAGATTTACTTTGGGATTTCCCTCGTGGCGTAATGGTTAGGATTCCAGGGTTTTGCTTCCATGGCTCGGTTCGATCCCTGGTTGGGGAACTGAGATCCCCGCAAGCTTTTCAGAGAAGCCAAAAAAAAAAAAAAAGATTTACTTTTGAACGGACACTTTCTTTTTTTTTTTAATTTTTTTAATTTTTTAAATTTTTTGCGGTATGCGGGCCTCTCACTGTCGTGGCCTCTCCCGTTGTGGGGCACAGGCTCCGGACGCAGCTCCACGGCCGTGGCTCATTGGGCCAGCCGCCGTCTGGGCAAGGGGCACTGT
>NW_006797892.1:1148671-1167842 GCF_000442215.2 Lipotes vexillifer | reverse complement strand
CCCGTGTCCCCTGCACCGGCAGGCGGACTCTCAACCACTGCGCCACCAGGGAAGCCCTGAACGGGCACTTTCTATCACTAGGGTAAGAAAGCTGCCCAAGGCTCTGAATCTGGGGCCTGATCTTCTCCATAACAAGAGATTGACAAGTGTAGATTCAGGTGTTAAAGACCCAGCATCACCCAGGAGAGACTCTCTCCTGATGGAATCAAAGAGTGAACAGATTTGAAAAGCCTGTGGTTTCACTCTGCGGGATGCAGGGAGCGTGGATTGGGGCAGTGATGTGGGGACCAAGGGAGAGAGTAATTAACATTCTTCCTCTGCCTCTCCACTCCACCCCTCCCCCACCCCCACCCCCACTCCCAGCTGTGCTGGGACCAAGGCTGGGGAGTGCTCAGTACTCAAGGAAGGAACACTCTGTGGGGCTTTTCCAACTGAACTTTGGCTAGAGGTCTTCCAGCTCTGACTCTTTATCTCGCTGCCTGGGTGTTTATGACTTTTCTGCCTCAGTAGATAAGGCTGTTTCAGGGAATCAAATTAAGCCACAGATGCAGCATTTCCTATTGGCTTCAGAAGGAGAGATGAAAGCAGAGCTGGCCCTCTGATCAGGAAATCCTATGCCTGGGCTTTTGATGCCATGGGCCCCCCCGCACTGCAGGGCAGGGGCGGCTGTCTGGGAGGCTGCTATTACAGAAGTCAGCTTGAGAGGCAGAGTCATTGGTTCAAATCCTGGGCTCCCTGGACAGCTGGGGGAAGCTGCAACCTCTTGAAACCTGGCTCCCTATCAATAAACTGGAAGTGATAGTAAAAGACCCGATGGTATAGGACAGTCTTAGGGATTACCTGAGATAACATGGAAGGCACTATGCCAGGCAGACAGTAATTTCTCAATAATTATTAGTTTAAAAAAATCATCTCGGGCTTCCCTGGTGGCGCAGTGGTTGAGAGTCCGCCTGCCAATGCAGGGATCACGGGTTCATGCCCCGGTCCGGGAAGATCCCACATGCCGTGGAGCGGCTGGGCCCGTGAGCCATGGCCGCTGAGCCTGCGCGTCCGGAGCCTGTGCTCCGCAGCTGGAAAGCCACAGCAGTTAGAAGCCCGCGTACCGCAAAAAAAAAAAATCATCTCAATGACTACAGATGTGGGGAAAAAGGTGGCCAGAGAGAGAATTTTTTTAGAACTTCTGGTCTTTTAACAGCTACTGCCAGCCTGAGCCTCCCACCCCCCATAGAGATGCTGGCTGGCTGGGGATTGAAGCAGAAGGAGCCCCGGGTGGTGGTGGTGAAGGATGCAGAGGCTAGCCAGGAAGAGACTGGCCCACAGTCCCAGGAAAACTCGAGATCTTATCCCGTTCACTCCAACAGGGTATGGAGAGAGGGTTTTGTAAATCTTTGACTCAAAATCACCTTCAGAGGCCAGGGGATCTCTGAATGATGAACTTCCCCCAAACAATGAGTCATCTGCCAACTGCTGAATCTCATCCCTTTGTTTTTCTTTTAATTTGGCCTCACCGTGCAGCCTCCCCAAGCAGGATCGAACCTGGGCCTCCATAGTGAAAGTGCTGAGTCTTAACAACTGGACCGCCAGGGAATTCCCCAAATCTCATTTTTTAAAAAAATTTTTATTGGCAAATAAAATTTTATTGGAAAAAAAAAGTATAGCTTTTTTTTTTGGTATGATTCTTTTTATTTTTATTTTTTATTTGCTGGCCACACTATGCAGCATGTGGGATCTTAGTTCCCCAACCAGGGATCGAACCCACGCCCCGGCAGTGGAAGTGTGGAGTCTTAACCACTGGACTGCCAGGGAAGTCCCCTATGGGAGTATAGCTGATTTACAATGTTGTGTTAGTTTCAGGCGTCCAGCAAAGTGAATCAGTTATACATATACATATATCCATTCCCCCACTTTTTTTTTTAAGATTCTTTTCCCATAGAATCTCATCTTAATGGGAAATAAACAGGTTCGAGGGACTGGGCTGGGGGAAAGCAGAAGAGGCATGGGGACTAAAAGGGGGGGTCTCAGGGGAAAGACCCCAGGCGGCTGAGTGCAGGGGCTTGGAGGGGAGTGGGGAGCTGTTGATGGGGAGCCCAGGATGTCTGCCATCATCCACTAAGGGACAGGTTTCATCCAACGCTCAGCCTACAAACCAGTGGATGCCATGGGTAACCCATCGACCCAAGAAACATCGGCCATCCAAGCTACAAACAGCAGCCACCTGCATGTGCCAATCAGCCCTGTCTGTCCCGTCTGCCATGCCCTCCTGCAGCAGCACAGCCTTGCTCTGGATGGCCAGGAGGTGAGCCTGGTAAGGCAGAGGCTACTGGTGCCCCTCCAGGTCACCTTTCCTGGGCAAGCCACCCCTCTCCCAGCTGCGCTGTGTGTGTGTGTGTTGGCTGGGGTGGGGGGCAGTGCTGCTAATGGCTCCAGCTGCCTCCTTCTCTGGAAAATTGCCCCTGGTGAATGGAAGCTGCTTCGCCCAAGAGATGACACAAGTCCTTCCCTCTGGCAGCTGATGGGCAAGGACCGACTGGCCCAGGGGTACCAAAAGGCCAGCCTCTTTGCCTTGGTCTGGGACTGACTCTGGGGTGCAATGCACACTTCAGAGACCCCCGTGGAATCAGGCTGTGGCTGGTCTCTGGCTGAGACCTCATCCTTCTTAATTTCCCCCTGCCCTCTGCTCTCTCCCTCCCTGCCCTTTCTCCCAAGAGCTCTCCCTCAGTTAACCACTTGCACCAAATCCCTGCCTCAGGATCTTCTTCCAGGAATCCTAGGACTGCTGACATTGGACATGGGTTCACATTCTACCTATGCTTCCTCTCCAAGCTTTGCTCATCTACCTACAAAATGGGCGTATTTACCCAGATCCATACTTGTAGGGTTTGGGGGAGGAGTAAATGAGAAAAGACATGTAAAGTTCCTAGTAATACATGCGCTACAAAAGACTTGTTCCTTTTCTCTGCCCTTGAGGGCAGTGTCTGGCTGCACACAAGGATGCACATCTTGGAAGGAGTGGCTGAAGTCTGGAGAGCCACAACTACACAGAGACAGAGGCTACATTCAGGGACTGATTTTCCAGCTCTTACCTATGGGGACAGAGGAGATCTGGGAATAAAGATCCAACATCCGGTTGCCATCCACGTCCACCAGGTAATTGCCTCGGCTCTCTTCGTAATTGCAGAAAAAGTGCACAGCTTCTGCATTCTTGGGGAAAGGAGAGACTGGATCAGGCTCACTGCAATTCCCTAGATCCTCAGTCTTTCAAGATTGAGCTTGAATTGATGAAGTAAGCCATGTCCTGCCCATTTATGGACACATGGACGGTATCTGTGGGTGCTGGCAGTGTTGGATTTTTTGCCCTGCTGGTAATTACATGGGTGATTTGCTTTATAATTGTTTATTAGGCTGTGGATTTGTATTTTATGATTTTTTTCTGTATGTGTTTTATATATCACAACAAAAAAGACTGAGATATAACTCTGAAGAAAATTCTGAAAAGTTAAAATGTATATAGTAAGTCTTAGGGCCTAAGAAAACTAAAAAATATATAGTGATTATGAAAGAAATGAAAATGGTACGCTAGAAGATATTCATTTTATGTACAAAAAATTAGTAGAAAACGAAGAGAGGAACAAAAAAGACATGAGATAGAGAGAGAACAAAAAATAAAATGGAAGCTGTAAATACAACTACACCAATAATAACACTAGCTGTGCATGGATTAAACAATTCAATAAAAAAAATCAGAAACCATCAGACTGGATAAAAAGATTCAGTTATATGCTGTCTACATGAGACATACTTTAGATTCAAGAATACAAATGAGGTTGAAAGTAAAAATATGGGAAAAGATATATGATTCTCACAGCAATCATAAGAAAGATGCAATGGTATCTATTAATGTCAGACAATATTGACTGTAAAACAAACAAAATGTTCCTAGAGGTAAAGAGAGGCACTTTATGATGACAAAAGGGTCCATCCACCAAGACGACTATAAACATATAAGCACCTGATAACACAGCCCCAAAATACATGGAGCAAAACCCAACAGAATTGAAGGGAAAAATAGTTCTATAAGACTAGTTGGAGACTTTGGTACCTGGTTTTCAGCAGTGGATTGAACAAATAGGCAGAAGATTAACGTGAATACACTCCAGATCAAAAGATCTCACAAACATGCATGGAACACCGCACCCAACAACAGTAGGTTACATGTCCCTCTCAAGCGCACGTGGAACATTTTCCAGAATAGACGATATGCTAGGCCATAAAAAAGGCTCAATCAATTCCAAAGGATTGAAATCACTCAAAATAAGTTTCCAACCCCAACAGAATGAGATGAGATTAGAAATCGATAACAGAAAGAAGTTTGGGGGGCTTCCCCGGTGACGCAGTGGTTAAAAATCTGCCTGCCAATGCAGGGGACACAGGTTCGAGCCCTGGTCTGGGAAGATCCCACATGCCGCGGAGCAATTAATCCTGTGCACCACAACTACTGAGCCTGCAGTCTAGAGCCTGCGAGCCACAACTACTTAGCCCGCGTGCCACAACTACTGAAGCCCACATGACTAGATCCCGTGCTCCGCAACAAGAGAAGCCACTGCAATGAGAAGCCTGTGCACTGCAAAGAAGCACAGCCCCCGCTCGCTGCAACTAAAGCCCCTGCACAGCAATAAACACCCAACGCATCCATAAATAAATAAATAAATAAAATTTTAAAAATATTTAAAAAGAAAGAAGTTTGGGAAGTTCACCAAAATGTGGAAATTACACAACACATAAATAACCAATGAGTCAAAGAAGAAATCACAAGGGAAATTAGAAAAAAATGTTTAGATCAAAAGTCAGCTGCATGTTTGTTTGTTTGTTTTTTTGCGGTACGCGGGCCTCCCATTAGTTGTGGTGTCTCCCGTTGCGGAGCACAGGCTCCGGACGCGCAGGCTCAGCGGCCATGGCTCACAGGCCCAGCCGCTCCGTGGCATGTGGGATCTTCCCGGACAGGGGCATGAACCCGTGTTTCCTGAATCGGCAGGCGGACTCTCAACCACTGCGCCACCAGGGAAGCCCCCAGCTGCATGTTTTAAAAAAAGAGCCAGCACAGATTTAAGTGTTTGTGTCCTTTGGCGAAATTGTAACAAAGAAGCAATGGAAGGATTGTTATTTCATCCCCACTCACTTGAATTATATTCAGCTGTTTCATTCCCACTCACCTGAATTACATTCAGCTGTTTCATTAACTCCTGCAGGAGAGAAGAGAAAAGCATTATAGTAAGGACACATGCTTGCCAGAGCAGCTTAAAATCTTTCATGTTTTCCCAATATTATAAATATTTTTAAATTGCTTAATAGAATTAGTTGGCAGGAAACAATTCCTGCCAGTTAAATTACCGGTACAACAGACAGCCTGGAGGTTTAGACACTTCAAAGATTACAGTCAAATAAACTATTTAACAAAAAAATTTAAACTGAAGATATTTATCTAATGTCCAGAAAAGCATGGGCTCTCTTTTTATTAAGGGGTAAAAAAAGGCTTTAACACCCCATTAGGAAAATAAAATTAACTGAAAATAGAATTTTGCACATCAAAGGACCATTTATAATCATAATCTGAACACCCCACTTGTACAATTCCACATAGAAACTGGGAATTACAAACTAGTGGTTTTACTATTACAAGGATTTCTTCTTTAAAAACAAGTCAAAATAAACTTTAGCAATTAGTGTCATAAAACTATGTATTTCCAGGTAAAAATACAAAATAATATTCATGACAAGAATATGAAATTTATTCCAAGTATTTTACTATTATTAAATTAAAATCCACCCCTCCCCAATAGAAATGTGCATGAAAAAAGTCTTTTGTCAGCCAAAGACTATGCAAAATAACTACAGTCATTTACATCGGTACAAAGATTTCTGTATTTATTAAATAGTTTCAACGACAAAAGAGACAGCTTTTGACTTAAAAAAAAGGACACTGTGGATAAAATCTGCAAAGAAAATAAATTTGTAGTAAAAAGGTTTACACTGTTATATTTTAGGTGCAAACATTAGAAACAGTATTGCACATTACAACACAGAATCAAGGTTAACCAGCCTTCCAAAGTGTGTTGTATGCAGGTTTTGTAGCTTCTTTGAGGAGACTCATCTGTGTCTCTTCCATGTCACAGGCTAACATCAATTCCAGGGATTCAGAGCTACCCAATGTCTGTCACCCTGAGGGCTTCTCTGTACACCATTCCCCTTGCCTAGAACAGAATGCACTCCTTCATCCAATTCCTCCTTGTGGCCCTTTAAGATCAAGCTCAGTGGGGCATGTGCTATACATGCCCTGTGCCATAACACATTGTCATGTTCCTTCACTGTTGTTGGAATGCTCTGCCCCAGCCCCTGACTCTGGACTCAAAGCAAGCCATGTAACTTGCTTTGGCCAACAGAATGAAGTGGAAATGATGGTGGGCCAGTGTGGAGCCTAGCTCAAGAGGCCTATAGCAAGCTCTCCTCTTCGATCACTGTGAGAACAAGCTCAGCCTGGCTGGCTGGAGCATGAGAGATGCACAAAGCAGAGCCAAGTCACCACAGTGACCCAAGACAAGCCTAGCCAATCATCCCTCAGGCATGTAGATGAGCCCAAGAGAGCTGCCTACCCAACTGCCAGTTAACCCTGGATGCATGCGCAACTTGTATGCTGCTGAGTTTTTGTGATTGTTTGTTACACAGCATTATTGTGGCAATAGACAACTGATACATCTCCTCTGAGAAGACTTCTTTGGCTTCTTATGACGGAATGGCTTGGTTTAAGGTTCAGGATCTCTAATGGTGAACTCTCTGAAAGCAGCTAAGGATATGGGGCCCTCAGCTTGGCTGTGATCTTGCCCCATGGACACTTTTTGCTCTTTTCTGAAACACACCATTCAGCTGTGCTCAACTCACCAGAGATCTAGGCCCTGGGACTTCCGTCTTCATCAAAGGCCCATCATAATCAAATTCAATGTCGACTTTGGCTGCGGCCTGACTGATGTGCCTGGATCCTGCAGTAAACAAAGATGGTGAGAACCCCTGGGGACAGCAGATGTGAGACTCCTGCCCTTATAACACCCAATGTCCCTAACAGAGGCAGTGCCAGTACCTCAGCCCCATCCCCGCCAGACTGCCCCAGAACTCTGAGTGTGGCCACGTGGGCACAACAAGAACCCTGAGGATTTAAAGAAACGGGAAAGCCCGGTGCCAGTGAAGCTATAGGCAAGCAGGCATGCTCACGTCCTGCTGGTGTGAAGATAAGTTGATGCCGGCTTCCTATTCCTTTCGAGTGAGCAATCTCAGTGTTTAGGATTCATCCCAAGAAAATAATGGGACCAGTGCACAAAGATATAGGTTAAAAATATTGGGACTTCCCTGGCGGTCCAGTGGTTAATACTCCGTGCTTCCACTGCAAGGGGCATGGTTTGATTCCTGGTCGAGGAACTAAGATCCCGCATACAGCACAGGGAGGCCAAAAGAAAAAAGAAAAAAACCAAAAACACACAAAAAATATTTGTCATAGTATTGTTTCTAACAACAACAAAGAGGAAACAACCTAAATGTCCAACAATGGAGAGTTGCTGAATAGAATATGCCATATTCTACCATTTCACAGACAGCAGAATACTGGGAATATTATGTATCCATAATAAAAATTATCCAAATTTTGTAAAAAATTTAATCTATATCCATATGTATATATAGACCTGAGTTTCTCAGCCTCGGGCCTATTGACATTGTGGGCTGTATCGCTGTCTGCTGTGGGAGATTGCCCTGGGCATTGTAGGATGTTTAGCAGCATCCCTGGTCTCCACCCACTAGATGCCAGTAGCACCCACCCGGGAGTTGTGCCCCTAGTTGCATCAATCAAAAATCATCCAGGAGAGAATAATCAAATGTCTAAATTCAGGTGGTCCTCACTTATAGATTTTTTTGGTTAAAAAATATTTGGGGCACAAGTCATTTGCTTGAAACTGATTTCACATTTTTTGCATAGTAATAAGCTTGTAGAGGGTTAAATAAACTTGAGTTCCCAGGCTAACCTCACAGGGCTTTTTAGCTCAGCATCTTGCTGAAATGAAGGGTAGTTTCAATTCCAAGTCTCACTGATCCCTAAGCAAAAGACCACTGTGCGGAATCCAAGATAAGTGTGTAATGATTTATAATCAGTAACCCCTAGAAATCCTTTTAATGTCTCTGTTCATCTTTTATCTTCCTGGCACATATTTGGTGGTTGGCAAATGTGAGTTCCTCTTATATGGGTTGCCATACTTGCATCAAACTAGGGAATCTCTAGATGCTTCATATATATCATATGTGTGATCTTATTTTATCTTTCCACAACCCTGAGGGGTAGGTTGTTATTGCTTGCATTACATAGGAAAGGAAACTAACACTAAAACATGCTAGCATCTCTCTCTGTTTTCTCTCTCTCTCTGTGTCACACACACACACACACACACACACACACACACACACACACACAAACTTGCCAAACTATAAAAAGCCATGATATTAGAAAACATTTAAATTCATTCTTAATTTTTCATAATTGCTTTGAATATCAAAGAAGGTTTCTGAATTAATTATGCAATAAAGTGTAGCCCTTTGAACATAAAATCCAGTTAAAATCCAACACTATCCTTATTTTGAGGCATGAAGGTACCAGCTTTTATTATCTTTTGTTTGATCTTACAATGAAAAGGGAATTCCCATTTATTCCATTAGCAGAGAGTTAAAGGTCATGGAACACACTGATGACTTTTAAGAAAACTGTAAACTCTTTCTCTCTTCCATAGCTCAGGGTTGCTCCTCAAGACTGAGTCCAACTAGACCTGCATTCAACAGGGATGCCTATTTGGATAAAAAGAGCTCTTAACCAGTGCTGGGCTTGCTTTGTCTCCAGCAAAGGGGGAAAGTGAAAAATCTGTAAGTAGTAAGTTGTCCTCTCATGAGGATACACAAGTCCTCCCTTCCTTTCTCCAGAAAATGTCTTGACATCGCATTGTAGGAATCAGACTTCTTGGGGGTTGGAAAGCGGGAATACCAGGAAATGGAGGGAGTTAGCAGTGGGACCTGCAGCTGAAAGGATCCTGATGACAGGGAGCATGTGGGGTCATGTGGAGTCACGGTTATGAGGATGCCAAGGCCATGAGTAAACAGGACTGGGAGGTGGGGTTGGGGTAGGAGCTAGGAGAGGCAGTGGATAGAGGGGGAGGATCGTTCCACTGGGAGCAGAGATCGATGGGGCATGAGGCGGGGAGGCCATGGCCAGGTGCAAGGCGGATGGGTCTGGGTCAAGAACTGCACTGGTTCCTACCATGTGCCAAGTCTTTGTGGGTATGGATGGAAGAGGGCCAAAACCTCTGGGCAGAAATCCTGAAAATCAGAGCCTGGTGAGTTTTTTGGCAACTGTGCTATTGGGAAAAGGAAGATGGGGAAGCTAACACAGATTCAGTCCCTACTTTGTGCTAGGCAGGCCCTACCTAGGCAAACACTCACCTCTTGTTTTAATTAATCCACAACCTTTTTGTGAAATGATGTTGTTCCCATTTTACAGATGAGGATCAGAGAGGTTAAGCAACTTTCCTGAGGTCACACAGTTAGCGAGCTGCAAGGCCAGAATCAAAATCCAGAATACTTGGGCTTCCCAGGTGGCGCAGTGGTTGAGAGTCCGCCTGCAGATGCAGGGTACGCGGGTTGGTGCCGCAGTCTGGGAAGATCCCACATGCCGCGGGACGGCTGGGCCCGTGAGCCATGGCCGCTGGGCCTGCGCGTCCGGAGCCTGTGCTCCGCAACGAGAGAGGCCACAGCAGTGAGAGGCCCGCGTACCGCAAAAAAAAAAAAGAAAATCCAGAATACTTGTGCTTTTCCCACTATATCTCAATTTTGATTTTTTTTGTAAGGAAAATAACCAAATACCAATACGATAAATTTTCTCTTGATGATATATAATGCCATAAACCACACACAAAAAAAAACAGCAAGATTTAAATTGTCAAGGAAGCCTTTTCTGGGATCGCTTATACCAAGTTGCATGAGTAGATATGTCCATTTACTGAGCACTAATGGCGAACATACCAGGCATTATTCTGAGCAATTTACATGGATTACCGCATGTAATGCTCACAACCCCCTAGGTGGTAAACGTTATTATGATTCTCATGTTAAAGAAGACACTAAAGCTCAGAAAGGTCAATTAATTTGCCCAAAGTCACACATCTGTTGAGTGGCTAAGCTGGAAATCTGTCCGTTGGACCTCTCCTTTCCCAGATAACTGTGAATGTAACTGATGTATTTTCCATTTCATCTAGTGTGGGTCTTTCAAATGAAACGTTTGCAGCCAAACGACTCACTTCCCCCAGAGGCAAATTACTATCAAAAGTACAAGGAAGCCAAAAATGTTTGAATTAATATTGAATGATCCAGCATTTTCATTCATGAATAAAGCAGCACGCTGAGAAGGCAGGGGTGTGCCCTGACACACAAGACCAGGCATAGTGGGTAAATCCAGCCCAGCCCTCTGTGGCCATGCCAATCCGCAGAGTCATTTTTTAACTCTAAACTGTAAAAGCAGCCATCCAATGTTTTTAACGTCCTCTTAGTCTTCTACTGAGAGTAATAAATGAATGTCATTTTCCCCAATAGCAAGGGTTCTGTATGTGAGCCTGGCCAAAATCAAGGTCATGTTCAACTGGAGTTTGTTTGCTCTGCTTTTGTTTAAAAACAAAACAATATACCTTATCCCTCCCCTCAACTGTCCACCCCACTTACTCTTAACAAGGAATATATCAGTAAGCAACAATGAAAAAACAAACACGTCTAATTTCACCACCCAGAAAGAACCATTCTGCTGTCTGGTCTCCCGGTCTCTGTGCTCTACTTGCTGATATAAGATTACAAACGCTTTGCATGATGCCATTGGGAACACTGTCTCAGGCCATTAACTATCATCATGTTTAATGGCTTTGCAGTGATCCAGTGGGTGGAGGCACTGCACAGAAGCATCTGAACACAGTGAGGGTGGTAGCAGCCTGTGGCTCCCCACTTGGGCACCCACTTCTCTCCCTCACCCTGAGGAAGCAGCTGCCGTGTTGTGAGCTGCTGCATGAAGACATCCACGTGGCACTGAATCCAGCCACAGCCACGTGAGTGAGCTTGAGGGTGGATCCCTGGCTCCCCCGGTGAACCTTCACACAGGACCACAGCCCTGGTACCAGCTCAACTGTGCCTCATGAGAGACCTGGACCCAGAGCATCCAGCTAAGCCTTGGATGCGTAATCCACAAAAACTGTGAGATAATAAACATGCATTATTTTAACCTGTTAAGTTTGCAGGTATTTGTTATATCACAATAGATAATTAATATGTAGTTAAGGGTGTGGGTCCTGGGGCAATCTGGCTCGGCTCAAAGCCTGGCTCAGTCACTGGCAGGCTCTGAGACTCTGGGAAAGTTACATAACCTCTCTGAGTTTCAGTTTGGTTCAGAGCAACGTACCAAGGTCAGTTCCTCAGTTGTGACAAATGCATCCTGGTGATGTAAGAAGCTAACACTGGGGAAAACTAGGTGAGGAGCATATGGGATCTCTTTGTACTGCCTCTGCAATTTCTCTGCATACCTAAAATATTAAAAGAAAATAGGAGCATATGGGATCTCTTTGTACTGCCTCTGCAATTTCTCTGCATACCTAAAATATTCCAAAAGAAAATGTTTATTTAAAAATAAAACCCGTGGGAGGGGAGAGAACATTCCTGCTTTTTATCGCACTCAGGATATAAACACCTGCAACATTCAACACGCAAATCAAGGCCTCGGCAAACAATTTGTCTTCAGAAGGCAGACAGGACTGACAATAAGAAGGAGACACTGTGACAGCAAGCACGTGGCTCTGAAAACTGGAGACAGCCTGGAGGGGCTGGCGTCCAAAGGAGGCTACTGCAAGCCTCCCTCTCCCAGAGCTGCTGGGAGGCACGTGGGGGAGTGGTGATGATAACCCAGCGTTTGGAGCTGGACTGACTTGCATTCAAGGGGTTGTGTGACTTTGCTTCTTGAGCCTCAGTTTTCTCATCTGTAAAATGGGATTCACCCTTTCCTTCCTCATTAGACTATAGGGAGGGAGGTCTCCTGAGATCATGCGGGCAGGTTGCTCACTGGGCTACACTGAACTCAGCGAGGCAGAGAGAAACAGAAGCATCTGAGAGAGACCACGGCGGCAGAATGAGCCAATGCTGTTGGCCAGTTGGGTGCAGGGTGAGTGGGGGTGAGGGAGAGGGTGGGGTGGACATTCCTGGGATGAGGCCTCCCATCCAATGCCCTTGAAGCTTTCAGGTGAATTACAAGGACTTCTGTAGTTTTCTTGTTTCTCCGCAGTAAACCCAGCTATATGTTTTCTCCAGCAATCCCTATGCAGCCAGCTGGGCCCTTCTGGCTGCTGGGACCACCACCTCCGAGCCAGCAGAGTGGCTCCAGGATGGATCGGCTCCCTGACCACTGCAGAGCTGTCCACTCGGGGACAGGAACACATGGTGGAGATGGGAGGTGTGGCGATGGGGACAGTTTTATGGGGGTGGGTGGGACAGCGGATCCCTTTATCCCCAAGGACTTTTTCAGACCCCAAATCCCTAGTCTGGATTGTGTCTTCCATTAGGGCCAGTTCTTGCCGAGACCTCCCCAGGGCTTACCGGGCACCAGCAGGCGGTAGTTGTGCTGGAAGCTGCAGGCCAGCCGCCGGGTGAGCAACATGGAGGCCATGGTCACCTCCACCGGCAACAGAGACCCCTGTCACACGCTCCTGCCCTGAAAGAAAACGGAAGCACAGAGTCACGCCAACCAAGACCACACCCTTGCTGGCCAAGTATCCCACTCCCCACAATTTCCCCACACAGTGGAGAAGGTTCTTCTAATATGAAATCCTTTGCTTTTATACAGAATATAAACTTTTTTTAAAAATAAATTTATTTTATCTTATTTATTTTTGGCTGCGTTGGGTCATTGCTGCGTGTGGCCTTTCTCTAGTTGCGGTGAGCGGGGGCTACTCTTTGTTTTGGTGCGCGGGCTTCTCATTGCGGTGGTTTCTCTTGTTGAGGAGCACGGGCTCTAGTCATACGGGCTTCAGTAGTTGTGGCACGCGGGCTAAGTAGTTGTGGCTCGCAGGCTCTAGACCGCAGGCTCAGTAGTCGTGGCGCATGGGCTTAGTTGCTCCGCAGCATGTGGGATCTTCCCGGACCAGGGATTGAACCCGTGTCCCCCGCATTGGCAAGTGGATTCTCAATCACTGTGCCACCAGGGAAGCCCAGAATATAAACTTTTTTAAAAAAACTTTTTGACCGCGTGACTTGCAGGATCTTAGTTCCTGGACCAGGGATTGAACCCAGGCCACAGCAGTGAAAGCTTCGAGACCTAACCACTGGACCTCCAGGGAATTCCCCAGAATATACACTTTAAATCAAAGCCTGTTCACATGTGTTTTCATTTGACCTTGTAGCCAGGTAGGATTATTATGCCCATTTTCTAGATGGAAAAACAAAGAGAGGGGACAGAGTTGGCTTGAGAGCTCTCTGTAGGTGAGCTGGCAAGCTCAGGGCATCAACAACCTGGGATAAGCAAGGCAGGCCTGTGTTCTACACGATGGAAAGACCCAGACGGACGAAACTTCACAGCAGACATCATGATGACTGCTCAATGTGGGAAGCAGGGAGCTCCCTCTGCCCTGTTCACATACAGAATATCAGTGGTTGGGAATCCTGCAGATCCAGAGGTGTATCCGGTGGCCCATTTTGGGGGGTGTACTTCTCCCGAGTTTGTTCTGGACTGAGAGGGGTCCCTGCAATGTGGGATTTTCAGTTTTGAAACTGGAACAGGCCCAGAGCCCAGTGCATAGTTACTCTATGCAGCCCCAGGGAGTCAGGGTTCCCAGCTCCCACTTTACAGGTGTGTTGGTTGATTCTCTCCACATTGCTCCTAAGCCCTGATCCCAAATCCCGGCACCTAGCTCTGTTAGTTGCCTTTTGCACTGTGGGCCTGGAGCAAAACCTCCCCCGGCCATTGTTTATTTGCTTCTTTTTGTCACCTCTCCCCCCTCCATCCCCCTCTCCCCAGGCCACCATTCAAACATACTCTCTGTGCATCTTTTTGTTTGTGGGTCTTCTCACTAAATACATGCTTTGTTACTTGGCACATGTATTTTCCTTGTGTACCTACAATACTGGGTATAGACCTGTATTGTTTCTCAGAACGACGGAAGCATTCACTTCTCATTATTACTCTGTTTCCCAAGTCCTTTCTACATGCTGCCCACTGTGCTAAGCACTTTACATACAGTATTATTAACATTTATTATTATTAACACCCACAACAATGCTATATCACACCCTTTTTACAGATGAGGAAACTGAGGCACATAGATGTTAATGGTGGATCTGAAAACAGAACTCAGCTGTCTGAGTCCAGGGTCAGCAAATGTCACCATTCACCATTCTCAGAAACTTCTCCCTCCATCTACAGGGGTGTAGACATGGCAGCCAGGTCTGTTCTGTGTGACCCCACCCCACTGGTCATACCTGACTGGTCCCGGCTGGGCCAGAGTCCTGGAAGCTGTTGGGTCAGCCACTATCTACCTTGTAAGAGGAGCTGGCGTTCAAACAGGGTCTTTTGTTTAATTAATTAATTAATTAATTTGGCTGTGCTGGGTCTTAGTTGCGGCATGCGGGATCTTCGTTGCCGTATGCGGGATCATTAGTTGCGGCATGCGGGATCTAGTTCCCTGACCAGGGATCGAACCCAGGCCCCATGCATTGGAAGCAGAGTCTTAACCACTGGACCACCAGGGAAGTCCACAAACAGGATCTTTTCATGGAGAAGAATGTGGCCTGTGCACTAGAGAGAAGCAGCCACAGGAGAGAGAAAGTGGGTCCGGCATGTGGAGGACTCCCTGGTTCCATCTCAAGCCTGCAGCTCAGCTCAGCCATGAGTGCAGCATCCACTTCTGAACCTGTTGGGGAGACCTGAGTTACCTTCCCGGGGGGTGAGTGGGTGGGGGCAGGGGAGAGCCAGGAGTGTTAGGCTCAAAGATGTCCCTCTACATGGGAGGAAACATCAGGAGTGAGGGAAAAGTGTTCCCATCCTAATAGTGCCTTGGTAAGAAAGTCCAGAAAGCCTCCCCCTTCCCCACTTTTCTGAGCTTGCTTGCACTACTTTGAATGGATTTCTGTTGCTTGCAAACAGAATCCTAGCTAACAGCATGGTTAGAGCATCAGAGCCCCAAATTTTGGGAGTGCACTGGGAATAATAATGCCTCTTCTGGGACTTCCCCGGTGGTCCAGTGGTTAAGACTCCGTGCTTCCACTGCAGGGGGTGCAGGTTCATCCCTGGTCAGGGAACTAAGATCTCACATGCCACACGGCGCAGCCAAAAAAAGAAAAAGAAAACAATAAACAAAACCATAATCATGCCTCTTCTACTCAGCACTGCAGGTGGAGCAAGGCCCTGCAGGGCCGGCAAAACTTCTCTCCCCAGTGGGGGATCGGGATTCCTCCAGGGTGGAAGTGACCGTTCTGAAGGGTACTTTATTCCCCTCAATCTGCTCAACCAGCAGTAGTGTATCTCTCCATTTCAGAGACGACGAGATGGAAGCTCGGAGGAGTTATGGTATTTGGATTCGGTCATAGGATTGCTTCGGACTGCCTGACCCCAAACCCTTCATTACAACATCAATTAAGTCAGTGAATAACAAAACACCTACTGTAGAAGCAATGGGGCTTGATGAGTACAAATGATCTAGTTCAGAGGGGAAATTTTACTGCTTTTCACCCGAGAAAATATTATCGAGAAAAGCATGGGCTTGGAAGGTGCGACCTTAAATTAACTGAGAAACCAGACTCTTTCCTTGATAACTCAATGGATATTTTGATCTATTCCAGAACAGCCAACTCAAATGCAAGCCTGTTAATTTTTAGCAGCCTGGTAACTAGGTAGAAAGAGTAGTTGCTGTCTCTCATTTAAGAGCATTGGTCTCAAACGGGAGCACTTAAGACTCCACACAGTTCAATTTCCATTAGACGTGTTTTTGAAAATGCGAGAATCTCGGAGAGCTAGCATATTAACATTTGAATGCTCTGCAAAAGTGAAAGTCACATCTATACACTTTCAATTACAAAATGTCACACTGGGAAATATATCTCAGTGATATTTCAGTGGCCCGCAGTTGAAACTGACCTTATAACGAAACCTGATCTCTATCAGACGTTAGTTCTTAGCACACTATATTTCCAACAATCAGAAGAATTAATGTCATTCATTCACTGTCCCTGGCCCACTAATTCAATCAACAAAATTAATTAGGCACCTGTTTCAGGCAAGGCACTGCATTATTTAGACATAGGAGAAAACGAAGATGGATAAAATGCTCCTCTCTTTCTGAAGCTCATAATTTAGTGTCAGAGGAATGAAGGGGGAAAAATGGGAGAATTTAATGTACTAGCTGCTTTACACATCATGTTGATAAATTCTTAAAATAACCTGGCAGGATATGCAGGTGAAAAAATTTCCAGCTCACTGTCAACAACTAATTCTGTATAAGACAGAATGGAACCCTGACTTTTGCTGGTATAAGCAAGGTGCCATGGGAACAGAGAAATTAATTCTGGGTTGGGGGGCGTGCTGCCCCTTGAAAGGCCTGCGAGATTTCAGAAGTCACAGAAGAAAGGGGAGGTAAGGCCTGAGCTAATGCTCAGAGGCATGAAAGGACATGGAATGGCCAAGGATTCAGGCAAGAAATCACAGAGTGGTGGAAGGGAAGATGAGGGGCAGAAACAGCTGATTGCCAGAAGGAACCCTCTGGAGACCCTCTCAAGGAGGAGGGTGCCAGCTGCTCTAGTCTTATCCGGAAGGATCCTGTTCAGCCAAGTTCCAGAGGACAGGGAGGGAATGAGTACTCAGCATGTCAATGAGACGCTGGGGTCATCGTTGAGTTGGGGAGGGGGTCTTGCTGGGGTGAGCTGAATGGAGGGCACCAACCAGGGTGGGAGTTGATGGCGAGGAAGCAGCCAGGGACCAGCTCCTAAACCCTCAGCCTTAGAGATGGTGGTTTAAGAATTATGCATTCCTCAAAATGTTAAACGTAGGATTACTATATGGCCCAGCAATTCCACTCCTAAGTATACACCCAAAAGAACTGAAAATAGGAATAAATACATAAACATGCATGTTCACAGCAGCACCATTCACAATCATCAAAAGTTGGAAACAACCCACTGTCCATCAATGGATGAGCAGATGAACACCATGCAGACTGTCTATACCAGGGAGTATTATTCGCCATGAAAAGGAAAGAAGCACTGATACAACATGGATGAACCTCAAAGACATTATGGTAAATGCAAGAATCCAGACGTAAAAGGTCACATATTGTAAGATTCTGTTTATATATAAAACTTCAAGAATAGGTAAATCCAGAGAGATAGAAAGCAGATCAGTGGTTGCCAGGGGCTGGGAAGAGAGGATAGTGGGAGTGACTACTGAATGGACACGGGGTTTCTATTTTGGGTGATGAAAAAGTTTTGGAACTAGATAGTGGTGATGGTTGTACTACACTGTGAATGTATTAAAAGGCACAGAATTGTTCACTGAAGATGGTTGATAGTTAATTTTGTTATGTGAATTTGTCCTCAGTAAAAAAGAGAATTGTTGAGTGATCCCTCCTCCTCTTTCACAGAGGGGAGAGAGAGGACCAGAAAAGGGCATAGAGGGGAATGACACATCCTGATCATAGAGGCCAGCGTTTGAATTCCTGCCGCTACAGGCTGTGTGATCCCAAGTTGTCATTTGACCCATCTGCTTCATTCATTTACTTAGCAGATGTCCCTGTGCCCCTGTGATACGCCAGGCACCATGCATAGGCACTCTGATGAAATGCAGAGCAAGACCCAGCTTTAAAAGAGCTGTGATAGATTAGTGATGTCTGTCACGTGCACTGTAATAGTGCAGTCGTTGATTCTAGAGCTCTGTGGTCTGAGATTCCTGGAGGTTTCTGGGGTCACTGAGGAAAGGGGACAGCCTACAGGCAGACTCTCCCTGCAGACTCACTCTGGGGCCCCTCAGATGCAAGTCGGCCACAGGAGGGGCTCCCTTTCCCGGGTGGAGAACCCAAAGCAGCAACAGTGACAGCAGAGAGCTGGGTGCCCAGGGGTCTTGCTGGGGGTCAGTCATGCCCGTCTCTCACCTAGAGGGGCAATGATGCCCTCAGGGGGTTCCTGGCTTTCTCTCTTCCTCTCCTTCTGTTTTCTAATTGGTTTCTGACCTTTTTAAAGGATAATTCATCCCACATCACTCTCCTGCCTAAAACCCTCCAATCACACTTAGAAAAATGCAAACCCTGAGAGAGTGGGGATGGAGTTTTTCCTGTTCACCAGGTACCCGGAGCTCAGCACAGCTCCCGAACTCACCGCATTTGAGCTGTGAAAGGCAGACAGTCCCACATGCCTTTTAAGGTAGATCATATTTAAAATTAGCGAGCAGGTCTGAAATTTGTGTTAAAACAACAAATTAACAATAACATTCCCCTCCCCTCAAATCTAAAGTCACCGTGTCACTGACTGTCCACCACAGCCCTTGTTTGGCTTGGGCACAGAAGACACATCACTCTCCCGGCCTCGGTTTCCTCGTGTGTAAAATGTAGGTGTTGGATCATATTGTTTCTAAGGGCCCTTCTGACCCCGAGAAGCATGTGGCGAGCAGTTTGCTGAGAATACCTGGCAGCACTGCTCCCCACCCCCACTCTTCCCACAGAAGGGGTCCCAGCATCACCCTGTTCCGCCCGCCATGCCCTCTGCAATCTGTGGCACATCTGGAAAAAGGAGGAGGTGGCCTGAAGGATCCCGGGCCTGAGGGGGAGCTTTCTGAGCACTGGCACACCCTGAGGCTTGTGGCCAAGGCGGGGCTGGAGAAATCCCAGACTCTGAATGGAAACAAGCTGGTTGCAGGCACCCCTGGTCCCTAAAATCCCGTCTCCCTCTGTGTTTTCCAAACCTCTTCCCAGCATCCTACTTCTCCCTCACATTCTTTTTTTCTTTTTTTTTGCGGTACGCGGGCCTCTCACTGTTGCGGCCTCTCCCGTTGCAGAGCACAGGCTCCGGACGCGCAGCCTCAGCGGCC
>NW_006797892.1:1139793-1148118 GCF_000442215.2 Lipotes vexillifer | reverse complement strand
TTTTTTTTTTTTTTTTTTTTTTTTTTTTAACTTTTTGGTTGTGCCGAGAGTCACCTGGGATCTTAGTTCCCCGACCAGGGATCAAACCCATGCTCCATGCTTTGGAAGCTCCGAGTCTTAACCACTGGAATGTCAGGGAAGCCCCGAAATCAACTTGCTTTCTAAACTTTATAAAGCTATTTTCCTACAACCCCTACTAATCACTCCCCAGCCCCTTTTCCTCAAATAAAGGTGATGGGGGAAAGAATGTAAGAAAATCAAGACAGGTTGTTAAATTGAAAGCTGGTTGCAGCTGACTACCCAAGGTTTCCGGCCTCGGCCAGGCCCCCTCTTTTTGCTGGGATGGAGACCACCAGCTCTTAGACAGGTGTTAAAGGAGGACAGGGACTTTTCTCCTTGACAGAACCTAAAGAGAAATTTCAATCAATCAATAAATTAGACAGAATAGGAACCATCAGAGTACACGGCAAATGGGGGTGATCTTTGTTTCAGACACCCAGAGCCCCTACAATAAATGCTGTTTCTTACTGTGCGTGCGTTTCAGTCAAAACAAGTTGAAACCCTTGGGTTTCCACCCACTGCTCCCTATCCCTTTTCCTCTAATTAAAATGCTAATTAGTTCTCTCTGCTCCCTCTTATCTGCCTGGTGCAACTGAAGGGTGAGCAGGGCTGGGAGAAAGCAATGTTTAAATCAATAGGGGGAGAGGAATTCAGGTGAACAGGGGGCGGGGTGGGGGGGAACCTTTCCAATTTGCTTTGGAGGGAGAATAAAAAGTCAAAAGTACTGGTTGCTGGATTTTTTTTTTAACATCTTTATTGGAGTATAATTGCTTTACAATATTGTGTTAGTTTCTGCTGTATAACAAACTGAATCAGCTATATGTATACATATATCACCATATCCCCTCCCTGGCTGTTTATGGCTCACCTACTGTGTGCCCTGTATCTTCTATATTACTTTTCGTATCCACCTCAGGTGACAGGCTCAGAGGTGAATGGCTTCCCAAGCTCAAAAGCCAGTGATTCTTCACCATGCTGCTCGTGAGAATCAGGGGAGCTCTCCACCTATGACGCCCAACCCGCCCCCCACCCCGCCCCGGGCACACCCACGGATCTGACCTGGGCATTGATGAAGCTCCCAAGGCAGGGTTGGAACCGCCTTCCTAAGGGGTAAACGGTGGACCCTGCACTTGACCCAGGTCTGCATGGCCCCCAAATCCTTGGAAATGGTTTCCAACTTTGAAAGTTAAACATCCCAAAGACGAAAAAGAAGAGAAAGAAGATCAAGGTGGCCCTTTGGGGAGGTGGTATGCAGGGTGTTTGATGTGAAACCAGCCTCTTTTGCCTTCTGTGTGGCCTTGGGCACCTTAAGTAACCTCTCTGTGCTTCAGTTTCCTCCTCTGTAAAATGGGGACAATACCAATTGCACCTAACTCATGGGCTAGCAGAGGGTGAATTGAGACCTGGGACTTGGGTCCCTGCTGTATCCCCAGCCCCAGTGCCCGGCTGAGAACAATCATTGAATAAATAATAAACACTCCAGAACCGTCCTACGAAGATGGACTCATCTCTCCACCATGCTGCCTCCCAGGCCCTATGAACACCAAACCTTTGCATGTGTCATTAGCTAGAGATAGAAGCCCCAGACCTCTGTGAGGCCCTGAAGATACTCTTTCTCATTCTATCTGCTCTAGGGACAGAGACAAAAGGGCTGGCAGAGGCTGGGGACATTCCTTTCCCATCTGCAGCCCTAGCCGTCGGCTTTTCTGCAGACTCAGTGGGGACACAATGACACGTTCAGCTAAGTGGGCCTCCATTGTCAAGGCCAGGGGTCGCCATGGCAACCAATAAAGCCAGAGCCCTGGCCTTTACAGATGGCTAACAGGGCCCCATTCATGGGCCTGTGACGGTGGCCTTGGGACAGAAGGTTTCATCTCGGACCTGGCTTCCCTCCTCCAGCCCTGACTCCCGTGACTCCCCCTCCCTGGTTTTCTCTGCAAAATAGACCCCGGCCCTCCCACCCTGCACTCATGATTTCCTTTAATAACCTGCCTTGTGGGCATGATACAATCATCAGTGGCTTGTATCAGGAGAGAGGAATATTGTTCTTAGAAACAGGCAAGTGTTGACTCCTAGACAGACTAAGGGTTCATTTGAGAAAGTAACGTGAGCCAGAAATTGGGCCCAAATGTGCTGTCTATTAGCTTGATGACTCTGGGCAAGTTGCTCAACTAGGGAATTCCCTGGCAGTCTAGTGGTTAGGACTCTGCGCTCTCACTGCCGAGGGCCCAGGTGAGTGCCTGGGGCTCAATTCCTGGTCGGGGAACTAAGATCCCACAAGCCGTGTGGCATGGCCAAAAAAAAAGTCGCTCAGGACTTCCCTGGTGGCACAGTGGTTAAGAATCTGCCTGCCAATGCAGGGGACATGGGTTCAAGTCCCGGTCCAGGAAGATCCCACATGCTGCAGAGCAACTAAACCTGTGCACCACAACTACTGAGCCTGTGCTCTAGAGCCCACGAGCCACAACTACTGAGCCCGCGTGCTGCAACTACTGAAGCCCGTGCACCTGGAGCCTGTGTTCCACGACAAAAGAAGCCACTGCAATGAGAAGCCTGCACACTGCAACGAAGAGTAGCCCCCGCTCACTGCAACTAGAGAAAGCCCACATGCAGCAACGAAGGCCCAACACAGCCAAAAATAAATTAATTAATTAAATTAAAAAAAGAAAACATTGCTCAGCTCACCAGGGCCTCAGTTTTCTCATCTGTGAAATGGGAAGAATAAAATCTACCCATGTGGTCAGGAGGCACAGAATTTGGTTCTGGCCAACTGAAGCCTACACACAAGATGTAGAAGAGAAGGCTCCTCGCAGGCCATGTTCTCAGTTTCCAAAGACCCCTCCTCTGCAGGGAAGGTATTTCTTTTACAGCCTCAAGTGCTGGGAGGGACAATTTGCACGTGCAAATCTCTAGCTCTGCTTGAGCCTGAACATCCGGCTTCCATGAGACAGAAGCTGGTCTGCCTCAAAGTCTCCCATCCTCAGGCTCCTGTCTCCCAGTTCACCTGCCTGCCCCAGTCCACCAGGCTCCATCAGGAAGAATAAGGTGAACTTAAATCATGCATGCAGGCAGCATGAACACGGCATCACTAGAACAGAGTGAAGGGAGGAAAGAACAGACAAGACTTCAAATCCAAGTCCTCTGAATGGGAGAGACACAGGCTTTATTCTGGGGGCAGGAAACAGGTGTAAAGACGCGTCCTGGAATGGCTGGGCTAGTTTTGGATTTCCAACCCCACAAGGGAGCAGGAGTGAGAAAGCAGAATCTGGGCTGGGAAGGATGCTGTGCCAACACTTGAAGAAGTTGACCCAGGCCAACGTACACGAGTCTGCTCAATTTCACAAATGTTTACGGGGCGCCTGCGCTGAGCTGGCACGTGCCTGCAGAGCCAGCACATGCCCTGCTCTGTCCTCAGGATCCAGTGTTCCCAAGCGGGGGGCCAACAAGCAACAGATAAGGTCAGCGTGATGAGAGGAGACATGCTTCCTGTTTAGAGAAACCAAATCATTTTAAGGACTCCAGGAACTGCTAAGTATGCAAATACCACAGCATATAACAAATGAGCCATTTATTTCCTTCCAGGTCTGCACCACAGGCGACTTGGAAGCACTTTTTTGGTGATTGGAGTTACAGTGTGTGCCCAACAGTATTCCTACGATCCCTTGGAAATATCTTAACTTTTCAGAAATTCAAAGGATCTTTCTCTGATGCGTGATGCAGGGTCTGCTACGATTCAATGAATGAATCCCTCCTGTGCCAAGCATTACCCACACTATCTCATCTACTCCTGGAAGGCAAATACTACTCTCCCATTTTTCAGGTGAGGGAATAGGCTCAGAGAGGTTTTGCCACTTGCGCAAGGACACAAAGCTGGAGATAGTGGAGCTGTGTTAGAACCACGGCCCTCTGCGCTTGAAGACTAAGATCTGGATATATTACCAGTTTGGTGGTTGCGATCCTTACCCAGAAAGCTCATCAATCAACAGAGACCAACATACATACACCTCCTTTACAGGGACAAAAAACTTCAACAGTTATCACTGTTTGCAGCCTTCCTGAAGACCGTCATCTTTTTCTTTTTTCTTTTTTTTGCCGCACCTTGCAGCATGTGAGATCTTAGTTCCCTGACCAGGGATCAAACACACGCCCCCTACATTGGAAGCATGAAATCTTAACCACTGGACCGCCAGGGAAGTCCCAAGACCTTCATCTTTTAGCCACACACTCCCTTCCAACCTCAGCCCACACGTGGCACTTTCCCTAAACCCCAAAGCTTGTGCCACAGTCCCTTCCAGGGTGCAGAGGCCCAAATTCCACAAGGCGCCCCATGCCACCCTATGGCATGTAAGGTCCTTGGTGTGGACAAAGCAGCATCTTTATGACTCCATGGCACTTAGGACAGCTCCAGGTAACAGAGAATGCTAACTGCATGTTTTAAAGATCAATATGTGACCCAAGAGTTTGCCTACATTTTCTTGCGTCCTAATTCTTCTAGCCAACGCTTTAAACATTTTGGTGCAGGAGAGACAGCGAAGGGGAGGGGACGTCCAAGGATAGAGTCATGAAAAAGCAGCCGATTCACCGCCTTCTGAACCAATCAAGCAGGCTCACCCCTTGCTGTTGATGTGGCACAATGGCCATCAGTCATATGATCCTGGCCAAACAGTCAGGCCTTTCTGGATGGCACATGTGTGTTGATTTCCAAGATCCTCATGCCAGCCTTACCTGCCCCCCCACCAAAGATCTGGCAGCATCTGAGACATCAAATGTAATCTGTCCTTTTAGGGAGTCTTCGCACAGGACTACAGAGGGCAGATGGCTGGAGCCCTTAACCCTACAGCTCACAATGCCTTGTTTATCGAAAGGAGTGGGCCCCGGAGGACAAAATACAGCACCAAAGAAAGAGCTGGGACGTGAACCTGGGGAAGAAGGCTGATCACAGCTGCTGGTGATTATCAACATGTGAGGCTGGAGCATTGATCTAGTGCAAAACATCCATCACTTCCACGGTGTTTTGTCCACACAGAGCCAGATACGCAGAGTAAATAAAACTGGCATGGAATATTTCCTGGTTGGCATCCTCCCTGGAGGGGAAACCCACCCAGGTGTCCAAACCTCCCCAGGTTTCTCTCATCAACAGCGTTCTCTGCCTTCCCTCCTGTTGAGAAAAATGTCTCCATTTTATGGCTTTTTGATAGTTTTAGGAAAACAAACTTGCTAATTAAAAAAAGAAAATCTCTAAAATGATACTCCTTGAGACATGTACAAAACCCCCAGCCATCCTCCAGGCAAAAAGATAAGGCTTTCAGGAACGAGTTGAGGGCTTTCTATTGAAACCATCTTATTTTTTCACATTTAAAAAATGTGAAATGCCCCAACATTCCTTGGCTCCTTGCTACCCCCAGGATAAAGCCCAGCTGCTTGGCTGGGTACCCCCTGCCCCCAACCTGTATGTCCTGCCCTCTGGACGCTGACCTGCACATACTCTGCTCTTCGCTGCCTCCGGGTTGTCACTCACATGATCCTGTCTGTTGGAATGTCCTTTCTGCCCCTCCTCCTGTGCATATTCCCTTACCTCTTGGGTACCTTTTCAGAGTGGCCACCTCCGGCCACGTACTCCAAGAAGCCTTCCTGCTTCTCAATTCAGGGTTAGATGCCACTCATCTGTATTTCTCCAGCAATCATTCCTTCTATTATTATTATTTTTTAAATATTTTAGGGGAATTCCCTGGCGGTACAGTGGTTAGGACTCGGCGCTCTCATTGCTGGGGCCCGGGTTCAGTCCCTGGTCGGGGAACTAAGATCCCACAAGCTGTGTGGCATGGCCAATAAATAAATAACTAAATTTAGAACACACAAGATGAATCTGACTCTACCTACCACCTTGTTCCAACTGTCAACATCTGTCATGTTTAGATTAGCCACAGATTTATACGCATATTCTTTTCCTGTTCACCTGTACTGTCTATCTGTCCACATCTCTGTCTCTGCCTTTAGCCTGGGAGATTCATGTATTCACTCATTCATTCACTCACGAGTCTGCCAGCAGGCACTGCTATGTCCTGACTGCCTATGGCCTGAAGACACAACACTAAATCCTGAGGACCCAGGTGGGATGGTGGGACCAGACAACAGAATCCCTGCATTCCGTTCTGGCAGAAGAGACAGACAACAACTAAGTAAACAAGGAAGACAATTTCACATCGTGACGAGGGTCATCAGCATCACTTGACAGCCATCGACCCACCTGTCTCATCACCTCCAGCACTGAGCACATGTCACAGGCAGAGGAGGCCCAGCAAACATCTGTGCGCTCCCAGAGCTGGATGCTCTGAGCACAGGGTTCCACCGAGGCAGCCTGGGTTTTGCGGTCACTATGGCAACAGTCCTTCCCTTTCCACCCCCTTGGAAGGGGTCAGTGGATGGGGACCAGGATGACTGAGGATCCACCCCAGCTGCTCAGGACTGAGATACAGCTCCCCCCTACACACACCCGCTGGCCACCACAGTCTGCTCTCAGGATGACTATTCAAGTGTGCGAACATCTGGTTCACAAAACCAAAAGGCCACGAGTGAACTGATAAACACTCCCTACCTGGGTTCTTTCTTGATCACCCTGAAGAGTCACCCCCATAATGTCAAGGGGTGAAAGCAACACAAAACAGACAAAACAGAGGAGGCTGCTTCCAGCCCTCTGGGATGGACTTCGGAGGCTCTGGTGAGCTCGTGGGCTTAGGGGCTCTGACTAAACCTGTGTTTCCCTGGAGGTCTTTACAGCGCACCTGAGTAACTCGTTCCCAGGCGAAGGCAGGAGGGCAGTTCTGTTGGGAAGAGGTGGGATAGAGAGGCCTCTTACCATATACCCCACCCCAAGATCTCTGCAGTACCCACTAGGGGCCCTGGATGCAGAAGGGAAAGACCCTCCAGGTTCATCCATCACTGGCTTGAGGCAGGGGTGCTGGGATTACAAGAATAATAGCAACAGCAACAACAGTATTTAGTGATCACTTACTTCGGGCCAACCCTCTTTTAAGCTTTTCCATATAATAGTGCCTTTAATTTTTAGAACAATCCTCTGAAGCAGTTACAAGGATCCTCCTCTCTTACCAACCCCTGCAAAAAGGGGGGGATGGGGTGGAAACTGGAAGCACAGAGAGGTTAAGTGACTTGCCCAGAAACACACAGCCACTAAGTAGGTAAGCCAGGATACAAGCCCAGGCTGGCTCTAGATCCAGCGCTCTTAACCACTACACCACAGTAAAGAGGTGAAGTTACTCAGACTCAAACTGGAAGTGGGCAAGACTGTTGAGTTATCCTTCGTAATTTCACAAGAAGGGTGGCAGTGGAGCAGTGACATCATGTGGGTTTTGGCTGGGGCTGGAATCTGGCTCTGCCTCTGTTTTCTCAACTGGAAAATGGGTATGATAGAGTTCCCCCATCCCGAGGCTGCTCTGAGGATTACATGAGGCAATCCACGTACCAAGCTAGGCAGAGTGCCCAGCATGTGGCCGGTACAGAAAAGATGCAAGCATAGCTCAACAACCACCGATAATCCCAGAACCACCAATTGTTAATACTTGGCCACATGTGTACCTAACCCATCTATTTATCAGTCTATGTATTTATTATCTCTCTTCTGGATTCTTTGAGAGATGGTTGCAGACATTGTGAATTTCATCCCTAAATCCTTCAGCCTGTATAGTCTGAGAACAGGGACATTGTCCTATATTAACCTCAGTACAAATTATCTGAGATACAAGGTATTTCACCTTCAGGAAATTCATCATTGACATAATAGTATTGTCTAATATATTCTGTATTCAGATTCCCCCACTTGTCCCTAAAATGTCTCTGGCAGCTGTTTCTGTTTTCCAGGCTCCAACCCGGGATCACTCATCACTGCATTCGTGTGCAAGGTTCTTTCATCTCTTTTTAACCTGGGACCATTTCTCAGCCATTTTGCTTTCCATGCCATTGACATTTTAAGAGTCTAGGCCAGTCGCTTTGAAAGTCTTAATATATATTTTTTTAAGTCCTTGTAAAATAAACTGTAGCCCATGGGCAAATGGAGAAAGTGCCCTATAGGGTAGACGTACAGGGGGTTTGGGGGCGGGCAGAGGAGGGCCTACAGCATCAGCTCTACCCGGGTCTAAGTACGAGGTTTCCCAGAAGCAATGACAGAGGATGTTTAAAGGTGATTTGAGCTTTGAGCAGGTGGACCAAGGTGGAGGGGCCACTGCAGACAGAGGCCATAGTGTAGGGAAC